>NC_056732.1:1665413993-1665548260 GCF_019279795.1 Protopterus annectens
CATAACTAAAGAAAGCCTTGTGATTATCCTTAGTGTCCTGTGCAATTTTTCTCTCGAAGCTGGCCTTAGACAATTTATGTGTGCCCGTAGTTTTTTGCTAATACTGATCAGTGATGTCTTCCCTTTTTGGGATTTTGCTCTATCATTTAGTAGCTTCCTCCTTCTATTGTATAGTTTGTTTATGGCTGGGGTCCACCAGACAGGATGTCTGCCTTTGGAGGATTGGGTCTTGGTTTTATTTGGGATCGCATGATCCATGCATTCCTGAAGGTGTTCATAGAATGCGTTTATAAAGGATTCTGCGGTCTGGGCCGTATTTTCCAGAGGCCCGTGGGCTTTGAAGGATTCCACCTCAGTTTTGAGGAGTGTGAAATTTGTTTTAGAGAAGTTTTTCACTGTGGTTTTCTGGGCAGGGGGTGGGGTCGGGATGTGAATATCCAGTGAGATTAGTTTATGGTCTGATCTTACCAGTGAGGGATACACTTCTGGTTTGGAGCATAGAGTCCCCATGTTGGTGATGATCAGGTCCAGTATGTTTTCCCCTCTTGTGGGAGTGGTAACAAGTTTTTCCATAGCATTTGAGTTTATAAATTCTAGGAACCTTTGGGCTAGGGTGTTGGAGCTAGAGTAATGCTCCCAGTCTATGTTTGGGTAGTTGAAGTCGCCCAATATAATGGTGTTTGGAGAGACCTTCATATTTTCCAGTGTTCTCAGGAAGGCCGAGTGGGGTTCCTGGGTTTGGGAGGGTGGTCTGTAGCAGGCTATAAACTGGAAGGCAGTTTTACCCACTGTTAGTTGCACATGGATAGTCTCTGATGCTTCGTGCTTTGCCACCAACCTGGAGGTGTGGGTATCTTTGATGAATATCGATACTCCCCTCCTTTTGTGGTTCGGTCCAAGTTTTGGGGCCAAAAAGCATGGTATGAGGTATAACCTGGTAGTGCTGGGGTGCTCTCAGGAGCCCTGAACCAGGTTTCTGTTACTGCACAGATATCGATGTTCTCCATGCTAAGGAGAGTTTCGAGTGCGTGCATCTTGAGGTTTAGACTTCTGGCATTGAGTAGCATTACTCTTAGTTTCTTATCCCTTGTGATACCTATGGAGGTGGGTTTGTCTTTTGAGCCTTGCCTAAAAAAGGCACTATGGGGGTATCAAGAGCCTTTGCCAATATCCGAAAGCCCAGGGGTGACAGGTGCAAGCCGTCCCTAGCGAAGCACCGTGGCTTGTCGAGCATATCATCCCAAGCTGACAGGTATTGGATCCCCTTTGAATGACACCAGTACTTAAGCCAATTGTTGAAATTGATCATCTTGTCTTCATATTGTGGCATCATTCTTGGTGAGGGTAAGATGCTACTCAAGGTCAGGGTCATACCGGCCTGGGCTACATGCTCAGAGAGCTCCTTTATGTCTCTTTTCATGTAGTCCAGGGAGGTATGTCTCAGGTCATTCACACCAGCATGGACAATGACTGAGTCATATTTGTACTTGCCTTGGAGTGACCTGAGTGCTTGTGTTATGTGGTGGATCCTAGCGCCCGACAGGCTGCTCACCATGACCCACTCCTTGTTCAGCCTGGTGAGCGGGACGTCAGTGTGCCTGACGATAGAGTCACCTATAACAAGTGTATCAGGTGTGTTGTTTAGTCTTAAGGGCTGTGACTGTTTGGCACACTGGCTTTGTGAGATATGTGTTGCACGTGTTTTGTTTTGGGGTAGCGGCTGCTTGGGTGTCTGCTTTGGAGGTCTCTGCTGCTTCGGCAGATCTTTATTTAGAGCCTCCGAGTATGTTTTTGTGTGATTATGTGTTTGGTTTGCTGTCGTGGTAGGTCTATGTGAGACTGGAATTGTAGTGAGTGTGGTTTCCTTCTCCTCCTGACTGGTTATGCCAGTACTGAGTTGAGAGAGCTTAGCATCCAGTTTGGCTATATGGTTGCATCTCTCACATGTGTTGGAATTTGTTGGGAGGAGGAGAGGGTTGTCTGTGTACATGAGGCAGTTGTAAAATTGCCTCAAGATTCCCAGATTCACCAGCTGGACCGGAGAGGAGATTGATAACTGACCTTTGGACATGCTAGAATAATATTGGGAATTCCTTAATAATTGAAAACCAGGGCCAGTGGGGAGTGAGAGTGTAGTGCTTTTAATTTTTAGTGCTGACTTATATAATTGCTTTAGTGAGCAAGTGCCAGGTAACTTAAGTGCAATGTGTTACAGGTAACTTAAATGCAAAAACGACAAACAGTAACTTTCTTTCAAGTGAAACAAGGAAATAAGTACAATAAGCAATGCAGATATCACTAGTGATCCACAGAAGCGCTGAGAAGCCGCGTATTAGGTGGAATTAGCGTTCCAGGGAAATAACAAGCAAACACAAAACAAGCATATAAACAAAGCTAGATTCAGCAGGCCTGGATCTAGTCTATGCTACAGCAAACAAGGTGTACCAATTTCAGTAAGATACAGTTCAAATATTCGGGCACTATAAACCTTTAACCAGAAATTCCCAGCTCAGAAGGGCAGAGTCCAGCCTCTTCTCCCACAAGAGTGCAGACCACAAACCTTCTTAATGTAAAATAACTGGCCTGAAGCCCAAGTGCTTAAACCAGAACTAATACACTTTAAGAATACAGACACTGGGCTCTCAATCAGCAGTTCCCAACTTAGAAGGATGAAAGCTACCTGTCCTGCCACCACAGTGCATGCCACAAACCTTCCTAATGTAAAACAACTGGTCTGAAGCCCAAGTGCTTAATCCAAAAGACTTAGAATGATAGCTACACTTTAATCAAGTTACTACCAAGCAGTAATAAATACAACTGAATACTTTAGAGAATGCCTGGGTTAGTGCTCAAGTTACACAAACAAAGCTAGATCCAGCAGGCCCGAATCCAGTCTATGCCACAGCAAACAAGGCGCACCAACTTCAATAAGGAGCAGTTCAGATATGCATGCACTATAAGCCTTCAACCAGAAATTCCCAGCTCAGAAGGGCAGAGTCCAGCCTCTCCTCCCACAAGAGTGCAGACCACGAACCCTCTTAATGTAAAATAACTGGCCTGAAAGCCCAAGTGCTTAAACCAGAATTAATACACTTTTAGAATAACAGACACTGAGCCCTCAATCAGCAGTTCCCAACCTAGAAGGATGTAAGCTACCTGTTCTGCCACTAAAGTGCAGACCACAAACCCTCTCAGTGCAAAACAACTGGTCCGAAGCCCAAGTGTTTAAACCAAAAGGCTTAGAATGAGTTACACCAATCAGTAATAAATACAACTGAGTACTTTTAAGATGATGCAAAAGGAAAATAAAGTAGGTAGAAACACAAGTACAGTAAAAGCAGATGAATTTTTTTTTTTTTTCTGAACAACTGCTGAGATCAAAGAAACAGATTTGAGTGCTGAAACTAGAAAACTGGCTAGTTATAAGAAAAAAAAACTAAGCTAGAATGCTTCCCTCCAACACAGAAGGGCTTGGGGGCTCAGAAGCCTACAAATAGTCTATACCACTTAACAGGAAAGGCAGGAAACAAGCTTAATTTTTTTTTTCTGTTTCCCAGATGCTCTCTTTGTACACAGTAGGAGTGCCTGAAATCAGAATATGATCTCACTGCATTCAGTTGAGTGAGCAAATGAGATGGGCCCAGAAGGAGTATCCAAACAAAAATTTACAAGAGGGGCGGGCAGTTGCAAGACCACTAAGATTAACACCAAAACAAAAACAGGGAGGGTGGGTGAGACTAAGTGAAGAGCGGAGTGAAAACTTCCTGTTCAGTTAATATTCCTTCCAAACAGTTAAAATCAATTTAAATACTGTATTTTTTTGAAAAAAAAAAGAGCAGATAAAAGTACTTAAATTCTCTTATACGTCCAGTTGAACATAGCAAGTTCTTAGCTGGCCAAAGCTGAGGTTTTTAAGCAGAAAATATTTCACACTGTACCACTCAAATAGGCAAGGACAGGAAATCAAAGAATGTGACTAACCCCACACCTGTAATTGCTAGCAAATAACAAAATTCAGCAAACACTGACTAACTTCCAGTTCAGCTAATATTCCTTCCACACAGTTAAAATCAATTTAAATACTGTATTTTTTGAAAAAAAAAAAGAGCAGATAAAGGTACTTAAATTCTCTTATACGTCCAGTTGAATATAGCAAGTTCTTAGCCGGCCAAAGCTGAGGTTTTAAGCAGAAAATATTTCACACTGTACCACTTAAATAGGCAAGGACAGGAAATCAAAGAATGTGACTACCCCCACACCTGTAATTACTAGCAAATAACAAAATTCAGCAAACACTGACTAACTTCCAGTTCAGCTAATATTCCTTCCACACAGTTAAAATCAATTTAAATACTGTATTTTTTTGAAAAAAGAGCAGATAAAGGTACTTAAATTCTCTTATACGTCCAGTTGAATATAGCAAGTTCTTAGCTGGCCAAAGCTGAGGTTTTTAAGCAGAAAATATTTCACACTGTACCACTTAAATAGGCAAGGACAGGAAATCAAAGAATGTGACTACCCCCACACCTGTAATTACTAGCAAATAACAAAATTCAGCAAACACTGACTAACTTCCAGTTCAGCTAATATTCCTTCCACACAGTTAAAATCAATTTAAATACTGTATTTTTTGAAAAAAAGAGCAGATAAAGGTACTTAAATTCTCTTATACGTCCAGTTGAATATAGCAAGTTCTTAGCTGGCCAAAGCTGAGGTTTTTAAACAGAAAATATTTCACACTGTACCACTTAAATAGGCAAGGACAGGAAATCAAAGAATGTGACTACCCCACACCTGTAATTACTAGCAAATAACACAATTCAGCAAACACTGACTAACTTCCAGTTCAGCTAATATTCCTTCCACACAGTTAAAATCAATTTAAATACTGTATTTTTTTGAAAAAAAAGAGCAGATAAAGGTACTTAAATTCTCTTATATGTCCAGTTGAATATAGCAAGTTCTTAGCTGGCCAAAGCTGAGGTTTTTAAGCAGAAAATATTTCACACTGTACCACTTAAATAGGCAAGGACAGGAAATCAAAGAATGTGACTACCCCCACACCTGTAATTACTAGCACATAACAAAATTCAGCAAACACTGACTAACTTCCAGTTCAGCTAATATTCCTTCCACACAGTTAAAATCAATTTAAATACTGTAATTTTTGGGAAAAAAAGAGCAGATAAAGGTACTTAAATTCTCTTATACGTCCAGTTGAATATAGCAAGTTCTTAGCCGGCCAAAGCTGAGGTTTTTAAGCAGAAAATATTTCACACTGTACCACAAGTACAAAGAGACATACAAACCACGCCAACTAACGACTGACTTCTTGTTTATGTATATGTATATATGGGAGCGCTTTATAATCTTGAAATATTGAAATGTCAAACTTCAGTATTTTGAGACTATAAAGCCGAATGTTTACAATAGCGAAAGTTCATAATCGCGAATTTGAATATCTCGAATTCGCGGTTATGACCTTACACTATGTAATGTCTGGGATTGTGTGTTGATGGTGCACGGTGCCGTGTGTGGATCTAGGTGTTATGTCAGGTAAGTGAGCGTTTTGTAAGGATTTTGAGTGGGAGTTAGAATGTATGTGAGTGTGCTGATATATTTGATGTGTGTGTGAGGGACTGGAGAATGTGCGTGTGTGAGTTTGCTTTTGTTTCCTTTTGTCAGAGTTAGTATATATAAGTAGGGGGGGTGGAAGGGCACAGTCCCCCACATGGGGGGTGCTGGGAGGCTTGCCCCCCTGCTAATGTGTGTTTGAGCTGTGTACGTGTGTAGTTTTGTTTGTTTATGCTGCGATGTGGGTGTTGGGGTGTATGTATGGTGTAGTGTGTGTGGTTTGTTCGGTGTTTTGAATTTCGCGGTTTTGTTGTTTCAGTGTTTTGTGGATTTGGTTTCATGGTCCCGAGATACTGAAATTCGATATTTCAGTATTTCGAGATTATGAAGTGAATCTATATATATATATATATATATATATATATATATATATATATATTTTTTTTTTTTTTTTGTGTTAATGACTTGTAGGTTATGCCAGCTACCTCTATCATCCAGCAGTCAACCTCCACAGCACTGAAGACATTTTCTGGTTCATAGGTAGGTACTAGGCTATCGGCCCTGGGGCCTATACAAGCCCAGCCAAAAAGGTACCCTGGCATTTGCCACCCAAGAAAATTATTTTCCTGTACCACTGTAGGGCAGAGCCACAGAAGTGATCCCCAGGGTGAATTTCCTATTTCCCATCCAATCATCAAGATTTTTCTTGAAGAGTGCTAATGAGGAGCTTTGTTTGATATAGATAGGTAGTTTATTCCAGAGTATGGGAAGTCTCTGGGACAGGAATCTATCCCTCCAGCATGTTCTGTTTATTGTGGTGACAAGGTTTAGGTCCCTAGAGCGTGTAGCTCGTCAGGATTGGGATTTCTTTAAGTGGAGCATGTCCAACAGCTCTGGGTTTGACATAGCTTTATATGTTAGGCAGAGATCACCTCTGAGTAGGCAATATGCGACGGAGTAAAGCTGGAGGTTTTTGAGATGGTCTGCGTAGGGCATCTGTTTGAGGCCAGTAATCCTCTTTGTGAGGTATTTATGCGGCCTTTCCAGTTGTTGTAAATGTCTTGTGAGGTACATACCAAAAGGGGCGTTGTGCTCTATAATGGGTCTAATGAGTGATGAGTAGAGGGGAACAATGACCTCTTTTTGTCTGGATGAGAAACCTTTTGTGATGAGGAGGGCCACGGAGAAGGATTCCCTGACTACTGTGGCGATGTGATTATTAAAGGAGAGACTACTGTCTGCCTGTGTCCCAAGGTCTCTTATCACACTTTCAGTGTTATGTATACTACCGCCTATGCTGTAGTTCATGGATATGGAGTTTTTACCAAAGGGGATGACAATGCACTTTTTGGCATTGAGCTTGAGGCCATGGCTTTGACACCAGGCATCTGTCTCAGTGAGGCCCTTTTATAGGATATCCACATCGTTAGGAGTTTCGATTATGGCTCCTAGTTTGCAGTCATCTGCGAACTTCATTAGCCAAAGACCTTCTGTGTTAGCCTGTACTTCAGAGAAATAGATATCAAACAGGAGAGGACCCAGGACTGAACCCTGTAGTACTCCACTTGTCACTGGTCTGAAGTTGGATTTGGAGTCTGCTACTTTCTCAGTGTGGGTTCTGTCAGTGAGCCAGTTGGCAACCCATCTTGTGACATAGGGATTTATACCTAGTTTAGTGAGTTTATCTATAATTCCAGAGTGGGGGATGGTGTCGAAAGCCTTGGCAAGATTTAGATAGGCTGTGTGAACCACCTTACCCTCTTCTACGGGTTTGGTGACTGCTTCAAAGAAGTCTATCAGGTTTAGGAGACATGGTCTGCCTTTTACAAACCCAATTTGGGTGGGATCCAGAGTTTGCAGATTTCCAATGTCTTTGTTTATAAGTTCCATGATGATACGTTCCATGGCCTTGCAGACCAGGCCCGTCAGGCTAATGGGGCGGTAGTTCCCGGGGTCCGTAGTGGCTCCCCCCTTGTGAAGTGGGATAACCATCGCTGTGCGACATTCAGCGGGCACAAAGCCTGAAGTGAGGCTATGATTGAACATGGTAAACTGGTGGGGTGCCAGTTCATTTTGTAGTTCATGTAGAATGCAGCCTGGGATGTTGCCTGGTCCCATGATGCTGTGTTCTTGGCTTTGGAGAGTGTGTTTTTTACCTATGCAGCCGTGATTACAGGAACTTTGCATTCTTCTGGTATAGAGATGGGCTCTTTAGGGAGTGAGAGGGGGGTTAAAGTTAGCACTGAACCTACCTGCCACGATTTTGGCAAGATCAGTTGGGTCTGTATATTCAGTACCATTGTGCTGTAACTTAGAGCAGATGTGACTCTTGCCATTGAGATTCTTGACATAGCTATAGAATGCTTTGTGGTTGTCTTTAGAATCAGTGACGATTTTGTTTTCGTAACTAGTTTTGGAGGACTTTATCAGGGATCGCAGCTTCTTACTGAGGCTGACCAGGGAGCTCCTCCACTCATTGGAGTTTGCTCTCTTTTGCAACAGTTACTTCCTTCTGTTGTATAGTTTGTTTATGGCAGAGGACCACCAGATTGGCTTCCTTTTTTTGGAGGATAGCATCTTGGTTCTGTTTGGGAAAGCACGATCCATGCACTTGTGTAAGTGCTTATAAAGTGCAATTGTGCAGGATTCAGTAGTTGTAACTGTATTGTTCATCTGCATGGGTGTCATGAAGTTCAGCACTTCTGTCATAAGAAGCATGAAGTTGGCTTTGGAGAATTTTTTTACCATGGTTTCCTTAATGGGGGTGGGGGCAGGATGTGGATATCTAGGGTAATTGGGTTATGGTCGGATCGGACCAATGAGGCGATGACTTCAGGTGTGGAACACCGGTCATTCATGTTGGTAATGACTAGATCTAGGATACTGTTGCCCCTGGCGGGGGTGTGGATAAGTTGATCCAGGGCATTAGAGTTTATGAATTCCAGAAAGCGTTGAGCAAAGGAGGTGGTACAAGAGTAGTTTTCCCAGTTAATGGCGGGGTAGTTGAAATCGCCCATTATTAGGGTGTTTGGTTTAACCCTAATATTTTCCAGTACATCAAGAAAAGAGGAGTGGGAATCCTGGGGCATAGTGTGGGATCTGCAGCAAGCTACAATTTGGATTGCAGTTTTGCCCAGAGTTAGTTGCACTTGGATAACCTCGGCTGCATTATGCTAAGCAACTAGCCTGGAGGTGTGGATATCCTTAATGAATATGGACACACCTCTGCCTTTGGTGTTCCGGTCCAGGTTACATGGCCGAAAAGTATAGTATGAGTTATAGCCTGGTAGTGCAGGTGTGCTCTTTGGAGCCTTGAACCAGGTCTCAGTCACTGCACAGTTATCGATGTTCTCCATTTTAAGGAGTGCCTCAAGTGAGTGTATTTTGAGATTTAGACTTCTAGCACTGAGTAGCATCACCCTCGGTTTTTGCTTGGCTGTTCCTGTTACGGTGGTGAATTTGTCATTTGAACCTTGCCTAAAAAAGGCACTATTGGGGTGGCAAGACCCTTAGCCAGTATCCGGAATCCCAAGGGTGACAGGTGCAGGTCATCTCTGGCAAAGCATCATGTTCTGTCAACTATGTCATCCCAGGCAGACAGATACTGGATCCCTTTAGAATGACACCAGAAACTTAGCCAATTGTTGAAGTCAATCATTTTGTCCTTGTACTGTAGCATTATTCTGGGTGATAGCAGAATGCTTCTCAGGGCTAGGGTCATACCTGCCTGGGCTACAAGATTGGAGAGCTCTTCCATGTCTCTTTTCATGTAGTCCAGGGAGGTAGGTCTCAGGTCATTCACACCAACATGGACAATGACAGAGTCATATTTGTACTTGTTGTGGAGTGACCTGAGTGCGTGGGTTATGTGGCGGATCCTGGCACCCGACAGGCAGCTGACAGTAACCTTATCCTTGTTTAGCCTGGTGAGTGGGACATCAGCGTGCGTGACTATAGAGTCACCTATGACTAGTGTGTTGGGTACGTTGTTTTGCCTTATTGGCTGTGGTTGAGTGGCACACTGAGTCTGGGGCTATGTGACATTTGGGTTGTGTTGGGGGGTGGAGGTTGCTTGCGTTTCTGCTTTGGAGGTCTCTGTTGCTTGAGCAGATTATTACTGAGAGCTTCCACAAATGTTTTTGTATTTCTATTTGTGGATTTTGGTGGTGTGGATTTAGTGAGACTATGTGATGAGTGTGGTGCGGTGCAAGTGTTTACCTTCTCCTCTTGACTTTTAAGTTCAGTCTTAGTTGGAGAGAGCTTTACCTCCAGTTTGGTTAGATAAGTGCATCTCTCACAGGTTGTAGTTTTGGGTGGTAGGAGGAGAGGGTTGTCTGTGTACATGAGGCAATTTCTACATTGCCCCAAGATGCCCAGATTCATCAGATAGACAGGAGAGAACACTGGGAGCTGACCCTTGGACATGCCTGAATAAAAAACAATTTTCCTCTAGATAAGTGAGGAAAGTGAGTACATGAGCTGTTTTTCTCTAAGCAAGTAAGGAAAGTAAGTACCAAAACTGTTTTCCTCTAGGTAATGAGGAAGGTTGAGTGCTGTAGCAATTAATAGGTTATTTAGTGCTTACAACAAGTTCTGAACAAGTGCTGATCACGAATAAGCAAATTCATGTGCTAAAACTAAGAATCTGTATCTGGACTAAACTAGTTACAAGATAGGGGGGAAACAAGTGCAAATGTGGGTTTTTAAATCAGAAAGTTGAGAGAGATGAAAAAACTGCCCAAACGGCCAACAGCTACAATTTCTGGGCCAGAATCACTCCTTATGTGGTAGATAGGTTACCTAGTGCTTACCACTCCCACTGATAAGCTAGAAAGCTTCCCTCCAACACAGAAAGCTTGGGGGGGGGGGCTCAGAAGCTTGCATACAGTCCTGGAGTCCTGGATACAGCAAATCTGAATCTGGACTACACTAGTTACAGGAAAGGTAGGAAACAGGCTTAGATTTTTTTTTATACAGAAAAGTAGCTAAAACAGCAGTAAAAATAATTAAAATGCAGTGCAAGCTAGCATACTTGAGTATGTAGCAATGTTAGACCAAACAGTTTAAAAAATGCAATTAAATTAAAAATGACTAAAAACAAGTGTAGAAGGAGTCTATTAGGTAGAATGAGGTAAAGAGATGGGACTGGGAGGAGTGTCCCAGATCAAATCTACTGTGGGGGCAGGCAACTGCTAAAGCCACCAAATTTCAACAACAAGACAGGAATAGGTAGGGGAAAACCAACACCTTCAGCAGAGATCTGAAAAACTATACAGTGAAGCAAAAATAACACTGCACAACTCTGAAGTCAGCCAGCAATGATATGAAATTAGTCAAATAACAATTAACAGTGCATAACTCTGAAGCGCCAGAAAAATATACTTAGCTCTGTATATCTCCAGATAGTTTGAAGAGCACTCTGTCAGGACAAAGGAAGACTCCATCTATAATATGGCAAGAAGCCCACATGTGGCAGCTCCACACATTCAGACACACACACAAACACACAGACACATACATCACACAGGAAAAAATACTGATCTTGACTTTTTTAGAGCCACAGCCTCCACAACAACAGACTTATTTGATCTGACAATTCCCTCTTTGAACTCTCCCACTATAGATACTTCTAGAAATGCAGCACTACAGCAGCTTTCTTTCACCACCTACCACTCTTACCACAGTAGCAAGACATTATGTGTTTCAGGATAATGCACGGGAGATACAGATATATTACTGTGTTACTGGGGAGGAACCGCAGCAAAGATCCTGCTGCGTTTGCTGTGCAACAGCCACACCCACTTCATTTCCTCCATATCTGTATTTGAGGCCTAGTTATATGAAATGAAAATCATCTCAACACCATAAACTGCACTTTTATTCAGATCAGTGCATTAGGACAATGTGGAAAAGGCAGTGGATAATAAATCAGGAAAACGGTGAGAAGAAGAAAGTATTTTACTGTTCTGTTGACATACAGTTTACACTGTTGTTACCAGCCTTCTTTCATTTTTTTAGTCTTCATAATCCAGGGACAGAATACTGAACAGTGCAACAGAAAGGGTGGCAGAAAGATTGCTGTAGTTGCTCTCTTGCTTTGGGCTGAACATAAACATTTTTAGTCAAACATCTGAATGTGAATTGATGGCCAAGTTGCTGCCTTACAGATACTTGCCTCTGAAATGCCCTTAAGGAAGGCCACAACTGTAACAGCACTTATACCAGAGTCTGAAAGTGTCAGTGATCGCAGGCAAAATCTTAAAAAGAGAGTAAAATTGGCTAACCACTGGAAAGGTTTATTTACCCTCTTGAACACTCTACTTGTTCTGAGCAAATGAATCAAAAGTATATCAGATTGCCAAATATCATTGTCTTTGGAAATGTATACCCAAAGTTATCCCTGTGGATCTATGCAGCACAAAATTCTTTCATCAGGATTCACACATTAAAGGCAAACAATCCACTTATGCTGTACTGACGAGGTCACAAAATGTCTGAAATGTGGCATGTTTACAACTGGTGGGGTTTCGCATTATTGGCCTGAATGTACCTATAAAGACTTAAAAAGTAATATGTTGTAGACATTTAGAAGCCATGTAGCTGGAACACTGGCATGTCCTTAAGGGGTCAGTCGCACACAGTCTGATATGCAAAGCTATGGAACGCATCGTCATGGACCTAATAAACAAGGATATAGGGAATCTCCAAACTCTGGATCCCATGCAGTTTGGTTTTGTGAAGGGTAGATCATGCCTGCTCAACCTGGTCGACTTCTCTGAGTCAGTCACCAGAGCTGTGGAAGAAGGCAAGGTGGTTCCTACAGCCTACCTTGATCTGGCCAAGGCCTTTGATACCATTCCCCACTTAGGAATCATAGAAAAACTCACTATTCTAGGCATCAACCCCTATATCACTAGGTGGGTTGCAAACTGGCTCACAGATAGAACACACAGTGTGAAAGTAGCTGACTCCAAGTCAGACTGCCAACCAGTCACAAGTGGAGTTCCACAGGGTTTGGTCCTGGGTCCTCTCCTGTTTGGTATTTACTTCTCTGAAGTCCAGGCCAACAAGAAAGGACTCTGGCTGACAAAGTTCACAGACAATTGCAAGTTGGGAGCTATTATTAACTCCTCAAATAATGTTGACATTCTACAGAAAGGCCTCACTGAGACCAACGACTGGTATCAGAACCATGGCCTTAAGCTCAATGCCAAAAAATGTGTCATCATACCCTTTGGGAAAAGCCCGATTCCCATAAATTACCACATTGATCGTAGTCCACTAAACACCGAAGGTGTTGTAAGAGATCTGGGAACACATGTTGACAGCAACCTCTCTTTTGACCACCACATTGCCACTGTGGTCAGACAGTCCTTCTATGTGGCACATCTCATTACTAAGGGTTTTGCATCCAGGAAGAAAGAGGTCATTGTCTCCCTCTACTCTTCCTTCATCATCAAGTACAATGCTCCATTTGGCATGTACCTCACTAGACACCTGCAACAACTATGGAGGCCACAAAGGTACCTCACAAGGAGGATCCTAGGCCTTAAACACTTGTCCTATATGAACAGACTCAAAAAAACTCCAACTATTCTCTGTCTCATATCACCTACTTAGAGGCGATCTCTGCTTGACTTACAAAGCCATGTCTGACCCAGCTCTGTACTAAAGAAGTCCCAATCCCTCCACACCACATGCTCCAGAGACCTCGACCTCAACCTCATTACCACAATCAAACGAACAAGCTGGAGGGACAGGTTCATAACCCAGAGACAGCTCATGCTATGGAATAGACTTCCCACAGATGTCAAACAGAGCACCTCACTGGCCCTCTTCAAGAGAAATCTTGATGAGTGGATGGGAAATAGAAAATTCACCCCGGGCATCACTCCAGTGGCTCTACTCGAAAGAGGCACTGGGAACTAAGGTCGGGTGGCACAATGTCAGGGTAATCCTATGGGCTAGGCTTGTAAAGGCTCCAGGGCTATTAGTGTAGTTACACACCTATGAACCTCTACCCCATAGCCTTCAACTACAGGGTGTTTTAGGTATTAGTCAGTGAAAACTCTAGCTTGGCTGAATCTTTCTTGCAGTTTTTACTGAATGGTTTGTCTGTTTAACCATTTTAACTATTGCTTAGATGTTGTGTGGGATATTTCATAGATACCTTAATGTTTATGGGCATCAGGCTGGATTTTCACTCCTGTGTTTCTAAAGTATAACCAAGCAATCCACTTAAGCTGTATCGACAAGTTCAAATAAAAACTCAAAAACATGGCATTTCTACAGCTACTGTAGTTGGGTTTTATTGTTCTTAATGTAGCAAAAAAGACTTAAAAAGTAACAAGTAAAACATCATAATTATTCAGAAGTCATGCAGTTGAGACACTGGTATGTCTTCCTACCTCTCAACCTTTCTGATTTTCACAGAATGCCCAGATTTTGGCCTTGTATTTTTGGTCTATTCCTCATAAAAACTGTGGTTTTCTGGCAAATCACTGGGATGATCTAAGGACTGAAGTCACTAAATAATGACAGATATTTGAGTTTCAGACTAAATCCTTAATAAAAATGCATGTTAACACAACCCCTTTTATTCTATCAACTTTCTATGTTTATGGGAGCAATATTTAAAATCTGTCCCAATTTTGGGCCTCTGTCTCTCCCATTACATCAGGTTTTGTCCAGATTTTTTGCACTAAGAGGTTAAGCAGTATGTATGTCTTTAAAGGGTCATATGCAAATATTCTATGGGCATCCACTATAGGAGGTTTAAAATATTACATAGTGAAGTCTTTAGCTAGACTGAATTGTTCTTGCAGTTTTTACAGAATGGTTTATCTGTGTAATCTTTCTGCCCATTGCTTGGACATTGTTTTTGGGATATTTTGCAAGCATCTTTGGTTGGGGGTTAGCATAATGGATAAAGTGTTTACCTCACAGACAAGAGGTACAGGATTTGATTTTCATTAAGGGAAACTGGTTAGGCTTAGAAAAGCCCCACAAGGGCAGCCCTATATTTCTAAAGTATAGTCAAACAATCCACTTATGCTGTACTGATGAGGTCACAAAAAGTCTGAAACATGGCATATCTTCAGGAAGTAGAAGAGCCCTAAAGACTCAACAAGTAAAAAGTCATGGGCATTCAGAAAATATGTAGTTCAAACAATGGTATGTCCTTAAGGGATCATTTGCATATATTCCAGGGACCTTCAGTACAGGAGGTTTAATGTACTACACAGTGAAAACAATAGCCTGGCTGAGTCTTTCTTGCACTTTTTACATATCACGAACCTGAGGATGAGGGATGACAGTAAAAATCTGGTAACATAAATTTTGAATAAGAATAATGTTTGACATCACCTTAGTCATAAAGGAATGATTAGCAGACATAAATCTTTTTTTAATAAAAATATAAGGTTCCTTGAGGGAAGAAAATTTACTTACATTTGCTTAGACAAAGTGATAGCCCTTAACAGGATTATCTATAAAGACAAACATCTTAAAGGAAATTAAAAGAGATGGTTTAAATTAAGGTTTTATTAGATTTTCCAAAACTATGCTAAGATCCAACAGAGGAACTAAAAAACATTTTAGGTAGTCCAAGGTAGAGAACGCCCTTCAATAAAGATAGTACAGTTGTCTTATCATTATCATAACAGTCAATGTCCTTCTCTTCACTGCTGCAGTATTCTTTACTATAGGGAGCTCCTGCCTAGGGCAGCCCAGTTTTTGGCCAGTATACCAAATCCTTATGATCTTGTATGCACCACACATAACACATATGCTCCCTGAACAGGATGTGTGGGCATAAAAGTGAAGTATGGAGCCAGTTATCCAGAAATGAATTTCTTCAGCTGAGAACAGTCTCAGTAGGACAAGAGTCCATGCACATCTGAAAGGACAGAATGCATAAGAAAAAGGGGAGACCCTCAGCCAGAAGGGAATCCAAAACAAAAACCAGAACAAACAGGAGGGGGTTGGAGGAAGGGAGTAAATACTGCAACAGTGAAAAGGACATCTACTGTTATGTTAAGATGTTATACAACTTTACTATGTCCTTCTATATCACTGTTGCAGCATTCTTTAATATAGGGAGAGTAAAAAAGTCAAGAAACAGAATGGGAAGCGGAAGGCTGGCAAGAGACCTCAACACACCCATAGAAAATGGTTACAGCAAAGCCTGATCTGGCCCTAGAAACCAAGGCATGCACTGAAGACCAACTAGCAGCTTCCAAGATGAAATTGGTGTTCAAACCCTTGAAGAAAACCCCAGAAGAAACAAGAGCCCTAGTGAGCTCTAACAGAAGTTCACGAGATTTGCCATGAAAAGAATAACAAAAAGAAACCGCCTTGAGATATCTAGGAGGGACAGTTTGCTTAGAAACAGCCAAACTCAGTGTCCTGGGATGACAGGAAACAAAAAGCTGGTTAGACTTAAAATGGCCTTAGTTTGATCCAAATAGTACCCGAGTTGTCTGTGCAAATACAAGGTATGCAAGACCCTATCACTAGCAGACAGAGGTGGCGAGAAAAAGGAAGGGAGTTGTGCTGACTGATTCAAGGACAACTCGTTTAATACATTGGGCATAAAAGAAGGATTACTATGGGATAGCGTCCCTGTGGAAAAAACAAAAAAGAGGAATGGCTAGGCCTGGAGCGCAGAAACCCTCCAAGCAGAAGTAACAACCAGCAACAAAACAGTCTTCCAGGTACAATGTTGCAAAGAAGCACAATATGCAGGCTCAAAAGGAGCCTGAGTCAGTTTTTCCAAAACAAAATTAAGGTCCTAAGGAGGAGAAATAGGTTTCCTTGGAGGCCTAATGTGCTGGATGCCTTTAAGAAATTATTTGACTCCAAAACAAGAAGCCATGGGAGGATTGAATGGCAGACAAGCAGAAATGGCTGACAAATGAGCCTTCATAGAAAAATAGGCCAAGCCAGACTAGAGCAAGTTACACAAATAAGACAGGAGCAAAATGATCCCCACTGAAAAAGGGCCCTAGTTATGAGCGTGGCACCAGACAAAATAATATTTTCCATTTGAACATATAAGATTTTCTGGTTGAGGGATTCCTTGCCTCCTGTAAAACCCTGAGCACAACCTCAAAAAGAAAAGGTACCTGAAAGGGATCAAAACTCTATTACCCACAGTGTCAGTTGAATAGTAAACAAGAGAGGATGGATGAGAAATCTCTTTTACTGAGTAAGGAGGTCTAACATGTGAGGTATCTTGTGATGAGTACCCTTGGCTAGATGCATTAAAATGGGGTACAAGTGTTGCTTTGGCCAAAAGGGAGTCACTGGCAAGGTTTTTGGGGAGTCCAGCTAAATCTTCTGAAGGACTCTTGGAAGTAAAGTAAGAAGAGAAGAATCATAAAGAAAATCCCCTTCCAAGGAAAAGAAAGGGTGTCCATCTTCCATGCCAGATGACATGCACTCTGCAACAGATGAAAGGGAGATGCTTGTTCAGAGGAGAGGCAAAAACATCTACCTGAGGATAAACCATTGAGGGAGAATATCCAGAAACACGTCTTTCTGAAGCATCCATTTGTGAGCCTGTGTTTCTTGACCTGCTCAGAGAGTCTGCCACTAGATTGTGCTATGATGGAATGCATACTACCAGAACAGTTAACAAATAATGGAGAGCCACTTTCCAAGCCTGAAGAGCCATCCTGCAGAAGAGGATAAGCGTTTGTGCCACCTTGCTTGTTGATATACCACATCACTGTAGTGCTGTCTGTGTACACCTTCAAGGGGCTGGAGAGGACATTGGGTAAAAGCTTGAAAGGGCCTGAATCAGAGCTCTCATCTCTTTGATGATGACATGGTCTGACTTCTGATGAGGGTCCACAGACCTTGAAATTTCAAGTAACCATGTGAAACCTCCCACCTCTTGTCTGAGGCATAAGTGAACAGTTCTTAAGAAGGTGTTGGAAGTTGAAAGGGCAGGCCTAGGTTGGGAGCAAACTGTTGAATCCACCAATTGAATTCCATTTTTAGACAACGAAGTAGAAGTATACTGAAATCCAGAGGGAGGCAATGCTGGAGCCAAACCCGACTTGCGGTACCATTGAAGCTTCCACATATTTTTCCCTTAGAACTGATCTAGTTCTCATATTAAGCACCCTATTCCTACTCTAAAGCCTGGCATGTGCTCACTAAAGCAATTATATAAGTCAGCACTAAAAAATTAAAAGCACTACACCCTCACAAACTCCCCTTGAGTACCTTGTTCCCCACTGGCCCTTTTTTCAGTTATAAAGGAATTTCCAATACTATTCTAGCATGTCCAAAGGTCAGTTGTCAATCTCCTCTCCGGTCCAGCTGGTGAATCTGGGAATCTTGAGTCAATGTTACAACTGCCTCATGTACACAGACAACCCTCTCCTCCTCCCAACAAATTCCAACACATGTGACACATGCAACCATATAACCAAACTGGAGGCTAAGCTCTCTCGACTCAGTACTGGCGTAACCAGTCAGGAGGAGAAGGAAACCACACTCACTACAATTCCAGTCTCACATAAACCTACCACGACAGCAAACCAAACACATAAACACACAAAAACATACTCGGAGGCACTAAATAAAAATCTGCCTAAGCAGCTGAGACTTCCAAAGCAGACACCCAAGCAACCGCTAACCCAAAACAAAACATGTGCAACACATAGCTCACAAAGCCAGTGTGCCAAACAGGGACAGCCCTTAAGGCTAAACAACACACCTGACACACTTGTAATAGGTGACTCTATCGTCAGGCACACTGACGTCCCGCTCACCAGGCTGAACAAGGAGAAAGTCACGGTGAGCTGCCTGTCGGGCGCTAGGATCCGCCACATAACACAAGCACTCAGGTCACTCCAAGGCAAGTACAAATATGACTCAGTCATTGTCCATGCTGGTGTGAATGACCTGAGACGTACCTCCCTGGACTACATGAAAAGAGACATAGAGGAGCTCTCTGAACATGTAGCCCAGGCCGGTATGACCCTGACCTTGAGTAGCATCTTATCCTCACCAAGAATGATGCCACAATATGAAGACAAGATGATCAATTTCAACAATTGGCTTAAGTATTGGTGTCATGCAAAGGGGATCCAATGTCTGTCAGCCTGGGATGACATGCTCGACAAGCCACGATGCTTTGCTAGGGGCGGCTTGCACCTGTCACCCCTGGGCTTTTGGATATTGGCAAAGGCTCTTGCCACCCCCATAGTGCCTTTTTTAGGCAAGGCTCAAAAGACAAACCCACCTCCATAGGTATCACAAGGGATAAGAAACTAAGAGTAATGCTACTCAATGCCAGAAGTCTAAACCTCAAGATGCACGCACTCAAAACTCTCCTTAGCATGGAGAACATTGATATCTGTGCAGTAACAGAAACCTGGTTCAAGGCTCTTGAGAGCACCCCAGCACTACCAGGTTATACCTCATGCCATGCTTTTCGGCCCCAAACCTTGGACGGAACCACAAAAGGAGGGGGAGTATCAATATTCGTCAAAGATACCCACACCTCCAGCTTGGTGGCACAGCACGAAGCATCAGAGACTATCCATGTGCAACTAACAGTGGGTAAAACTGCCTTCCAGTTTATAGCCTACTAGAGACCACCCTCCCAAACCCAGGAACCCCACTCGGCCTTCCTGAGAACACTGGAAAATATGAAGGTCTCTCCAAACACCATTATATTGGGCGACTTCAACTACACAAACATAGACTGGGAGCATTACTCTAGCTCCAACACCCTAGCCCAAAGATTCCTAGAATTTATAAACTCAAATGCTATGGAACAACTTGTTTCCACTCCCACAAGAGGGGAAAACATACTGGACCTGATCATCACCAACATGGGGGCTCTATGCTCCAGACCAGAAGTGTATCCCTCATTGGGTTGGGAGGGTGGCCTAATGGTTAAGGTGTTTGCCTTACAAACACAAGGTGCAGGGTTTGAGTCTCACAAGGGACAATTGGCTAGGCTTAAAATGGCTCGCAAGGGCAGTTAGCTTAGTACTAACCTATGAACCTATGAACCCATGGTAAGATCAGACCATAAACTAATCTCACTGCATATTCACATCCCGACCCCACCCCCTGCCCAGAAAACCACAGTAAAAAACTTCTCTAAAGCAAATTTCACACTCCTCAAAAATCCTTTATAAACGGATTCTGTGAACAGCTTCAGGAATGCATGGATCATGCAATCCCAAATAAAACCAAGACCCAATCCTCCAAAGGCAGGCGTCCTGTCTGGTGGACCCCAGCCATAAACAAACTATACAATATAAGGAGGAAGCTACTACATGATAGAGCAAAATCACAAAAAGGGAAGGCATCTCTGATCAGTATTAGCAAAAAACTATGGGCACTCATAAAATTGTCTAAGGCCAGCTTCGAGAGAAAAATTGCACAGGACACTGAGGATAATCACAAGGCTTTCTTCAGTTATGTTAGGAACCTGGGTGGGAATTCCCAGATATGCTCAGAATTAGTCCAAAATGACAAAAAATACACCAAACCCACAGACATTGCAAACATCCTAGCTGACAGGTTCAGCGCAAACTTCTCCCCCCCACCCCACCAAAAGGGCAAATATCTATCCCAGCAGAGTGCTACCCCCCTGACATCTCAGATGCTCAGGTAAGAGTCGCCCTCTCCAAAGCAAAAAACACAGCATCAATGGGATCAGACGGTGTCCCGGGATGCGTCCTACATGAACTCCAAGAAGAGCTAAAAGCAAACATAAAACTACTGTTCAATCTCAGCCTTACTACAGGATATGTACCCAAAGAGTGGCCTACAGCAACAGTGGTCCCTCTCCACAAAGGTAGTGCAACAACGGATCCTGGAAACTATTGCCCCATAAGCCTGACTAGCTTGGTCTGCAAAGCTATGGAAAGGATCATCATGGACCTCGTAAATAAAGATATTGGGGACCTACAGACACTGGATCCTACCCAGTTCGGCTTTGTTCAGGGTAGATCCTGCCTCTTAAACCTGGTTGATTTCTTTGAAACAGTCACTAAGGCCATTGAAGAGGGGAAGGTGGTCCACACAGCCTACCTGGACCTCGCAAAAGCCTTCGATACAATACCCCACTCGGGCATTATAGATAAACTCACCAGCTTAAATATAAACCCCTATGTCACTGGATGGGTTGCAAACTGGCTCAAGGACAGAACCCACATGGTTAGAATTGCTGGAGCCATGTCAGACTCCAAACCAGTTACAAGTGGCATCCCACAAGGCTCAGTCCTGGGACGTCTCTTGTTCGGTATATATTTCTCAGAGGTACAGGCCAACACGGAAGCACTGTGGCTGACCAAGTTCACAGATGACTGCAAACTAGGTGCCATAATCGACTCTCCAGCCGACACAAGCATCCTCCAAAAGGGCCTCATAGAAACAGACAACTGGTGCCAGAGCCATGGCCTCAAGCTAAACGCCAAAAAGTGTATAGTCATCCCCTTTGGCAAAACAAAGTGCCCACAAATTACCACATAGGTGGTAATCCATTAAGTACGGAAGAAGTAATTAGGGACTTGGGGACCCAAGTTGATAGCAATCTCTCATTTGAAACCACGTGGCCAAAGTGGTTAGAAAAACATTTTATATAGCCCACCTAATCATGAAGGGATTCACATCTAGATCAGGGGAGGTCATCGTGCCTCTTTACTCATCCCTCATCAGGCCCATAATTGAGTACAATGCCCATTTTGGGATGTACCTTACCAGACACCTGCAGCAACTGGAAAGACCCCAAAAGTACCTCACCAAGAGGATCAAAGGGCTCAAACAGATGCCATATGCTGCCCAGTTAAAGAAACTCCAGCTCTACTCAGTGGCATACCACCTGCTCAGAGGCGATCTGTGCCTGACGTATAAAGCCATGTCCAACCCGGAATTAATGGACATGCTGCACCTCAGAAAATCCAAATCCCATCAAGCTATACGCTCGAGAGACTTGAACCTCAGCACTGAAATAAATAAAGACATGCTGGAGGGACAGATTCATAACCCAGAGGCTCCCTTCACTCTGGAATAAAATCCCATCCAGGTTAGGCAGAGTCCCCATTGAGTCTCTTCAAGAGGAATCTTGATGAGTGGATGGGAGATCGTAGGTTTGCCCCAGGTATCACTTCTGTGTCACTGTTAGACAGAGGCACAGTATACTAACCTAGAAAAAGTGCATAGCAAAATTCATTTAAAATGGGTGGCGAAAGCCAAACACACTCTGGCTAGGCTTATAAATGCCCTAGGGCAGATAGCCTAGTATGAACCTATGAACCTATGAACCTATATGCAGTCTGGCAAAACAGTCCTTTGAAATAGAAGAAGCCATAAATCCCAAGGCCCAAAGAAACTCTCTGGCTGGAACAGCAGTCAGAAAGAAAGAGAATGAAAGAAGATTGTCAATGACAAAAACTTTTGGAGGTGGAAGAGAGGCCAACATTGGCTCTGTCTGAATCCTGCATCCCAAATAAACTGAAAGGGAGTCAGGACGGATTTTTTGGAAGTTGACAGTGAATCTCAGACCTTGAAGAAGTGAACTTCAGATCCTGTAACAGGTGACTGGGAGAAGGTGCCTGAAGCAGCAGGTCATCTAGATAAGGAAACTGTGAATTCCTTGGAGCCTGCAGAAAGCAATCACAGGAGCTAGACATTTTGTGAATACCCTTGAGGCAGAAGGGAAGCCAAAGGGCAAAGCAGAAAGTTAAAAATTACAGGAAGAAACAGGGAAACTTAAAAACATCCAGAAAAGAGGGTGAATAGGTATATGAAGGTAAACATCTTTCAGATCAAAAGACACCAGAAAAGCTTGGGGTAGCAAAACAGGAAACAGCGTTTGAAGAGTAAGCATCCAAAAATAGGGGACCATGAGAAAGGTGTTGAGCAGGGAGAGATCCAGAATAGTTTTCCAAGTGTCCCCCTTTCGAGGAACAAGGAACGTCCTGAAATAAAAACCCTTTCCCATTTGGGAAGGGGGAACAGGCTGAATGGTTACTTGGTCTACCAGGAACCCTAGGACCTCCAGGAAAAGAAGAACTTTCTCTAGAGGAGGTTGAGGAATCCCTGAAAAATAAGCAAGAAATGTTCATACCATGAAGTAACCCTGACAAATGATAGGGATCTGAATGAAGAGATAAGTCAGCAAGCAAAGTAAAGTATTGCTGAAATTGAATTCATCCCCAAGTCTTGGTTAGCACCCTCACTATGTGGACCCTGTTTTTCACAAAATCTCACCAAGATGACACTGATGTAGCGACTATATTTATATAGCACATATCATAGACAAGTAGGTCAAAAATTAAACAAGATAACTGGGTGCACAAGACCCAGGATAAAAAAGTGTCCAATCCTGATAAGAGCACTGGTGTATGACAGTGTAGAATCATCAAAATATGGAAACATTCCTGCAATGGGGGCAGTCCCAGGGGAAGATGGTTCCCCTGTTGTAGAAGGACGTAGTAGTTCACAAAAATCACAAAAACTGATAGGCCAAAGAAGAGCCATAAAGATGATAGAGAGGACTATTGAAGATAAGAAAGAAAATATGTATTGTTACTATTATGCAAAAAGTTCAGAATTTCCAGACACAAGATATACAAAAAGATTAAGACAGAAATTAGAGGAAAGAAAAATACTTCCTCAAGAAAAACTGTCAAAAGCTTCAAATAAAAATTTGTATTCATTAATATAACATATTTGTGAAAAACAGTATACAGACCAAGAAACTTTGATCTGTTTGGAAAAAGAAGCATCTGAGTAAGTGCGAACACTATAAACAACAAAACCTAGAGATTTTTGAAAAGTGGTGGTACCGCGGTAGCGTTGTCGCTTCACAGTTAGACATTGCCCGTTCGATTCTCAGTAAGAGTGTCTTCTGTGTGGTGACATGCGTGAATGGGCGTTCCTTCGTTGAAGGTTCTGCGTTAGGCCCGGCACGCCAGTACGTAAAAATCTACTGCCAGTCATTAGCAGACCGGAGTTCTACTGTGGCGACCCCTAACCGGGAAAAGCTGAAAGACACAAACAAACAATAAAAAAGAAATATGGACATGAGAAAGAAAGAGAGATTTGATATTATGCAATATTTATGCAAAGGTGAAAGCCAAATGAATCAATAGAAAGAAGACAACCCCAAAGATATTCAAAGAGAAATACAGGCAAAAGTATCCAGATATGGAAAAATTTCACAATAAAAAAATAATATCACAAAGAGGAAATGTAGGAAAGAAGATTGGTAAAGTAGAAGTTAAAAAAATAGAAGCTGAATTTGTGAAGTACCTGCAAAGTGAAGGAATTGGTGTAGAAGGTATAACACATGTTACATCACTGCATGATGGAATGAGTCCACAAAGTAAGGAGAAACAGGAAGATCAGGTGACATCTGAAGAAGAAATATGGACATGGGAAAGAAAAAGAGATTTACTATGGTGTAATATTTCTGCAAAGAGAAAGAAAAACTAATCAGTAGAAAAACAGCAGCACCAAAGATATTTGAAGAGAAATACAGGCAAAGGAATCCTGACAATATAAAAAATAAGACAGAGGAAAAGTAGAAAAGGAGATTAGAAATGGAAACAATCAAGTAATGGCAAAAGTTAGCAGCACAGCAACCATGTACACTTCCAAACGACTCCCAAAATAGATCACTTTCAATGAGGCAATAAAATCCAATGTTACAACAAACTCCGTTTAATAAAACAGGACAGAATCGGTAAGCGTTTTCACCATATAAATTATGGCTTCCTCAGACTGTTCTCAGAAATCATTGCATCCATAGAACATTTATATAATAAATCCTAATTAAAAGCAGTTTAAACTCACCAGTCTCTTGCCCCAACTTACATATCTCCATATTAAACCCACCAAAACATAGTGACATCACTACACATGCAATTTTCCCTTAAAGAGAAATCAGCGCCTAAACATCAAACCAATCTACCACAAAATATTCACATATAAAATCCTATACATAAATTAGTACCACACATAATCACTTACATAAAGTTCCTACTTTGGTAAACTTCTCTTATTCAACACAGGCTTAATAGACACAACACTATTTAGTCCAGAACCTTTACCGATAAAGGTTTTTATCATCTTTGAAAAAAACTGTAAAAAGGTGAAGAATGTAAGTATGGCATGGAGTGACTACAAAAAAGCATTTGATAGTATCCCACATTCATGGATAAAAGAGTGCTTAAAAATGTACAAGATGCATCCTACATTGATTGATTACATTACAGTATCTATGAAGTAGTGGCAAATCACTTTGCAGATAAGCCATGATAAAAGACACATTTTTTTATCCCAGGGATAAAAATACAAAGGGGGATATTCCAAGGTGACTATTGTGTCTTGCCTTTAACCCACTAAGCTGTCTACTTAACATCTTAGGCCATGGCTATAATTTAGCTTCTAGAAAACAACGTGTAAAGACTTCCCATCTTCTATTTGTCGATGATGTAGAACTGTATAGCTCATCAGATGAGGAACTGAAAGCACAACTGCAAGTTGTCAAAACTTTTTTAGATGATATAAGAATGTCATTTGGTATTGATAAATGTGCAAAAGCAACCTTTAAAGCAGGAAAACTGAAACACCAAAAAAAACATCAGCTTGGGACAAGAATGTGATATAAAAGAACTTGAGCAAGAGGGAGTGTATAAATATTTGGGAATTGTAAAAGGATCAACAATGAAACAAATGTGAATAAGACTTAGAAAGGAACACTTTAGAAGACACAAATTAATCCTGAAAACAACTTTGACATCTAGGAACAAAATTCAAGTTATAAACCAATTTGCTCTTACTGTCCTAACTTACAGTTTTGTAGTGATTGACTCGCCCCAAAACGCAAAACGTGCTGGATAGATTATACAGGAAAACAAGAAGGATGCTGCATGCTCACTTCAGATGGAGGGACGTGTCTCCTTGAAACTGATTACATGTATAGCTCTGCAATCGTAGGACTGCACATATCTCTGTTGACCTCACAAGACCCAAACGTAGTGAAAGTTTTGAAACATGAGGAGAATAAATCTAAGATGACTTTTCTGCTTAGTCTAGCAGAAGCATATCGGCATCAAGCAGGAATGGAAATCAAACAAGAAGTAGATAAAAATCAGGCAGCAACTGAATGTGCCAAAAAAACAAAAGAAAGAATATAAGGTGAAGGATCAGATGAGAAGGCAAGTAATATGGAAAATGCATAAATACAATTGTAAGTATAGAAAACTTCTGGAAGAACATCATGTTAATCAGGATCAAATGCAGGAATGGTTAAGGAAAGGCAAATTCAAACCAAGAGATGAAAGGTTAATATTTGCAGCCCAAAACAGTGGGCTACGTACACTTTGGTTTACAAAGTCCATTGAACATGTGGAAGACACAGACAAATCTAGGTTTTGTAAAACAGAATTGGAAACAGTTGCACACCTCGTTGCTGGTTGTGATATACTAAAAGCAGAAGGACTGTACACTGAAAGACATAATAATGTGGCAAGAATGTTACACTGATGATTGTGCAAATATTATGGTATTGAAGTAGCTGAAAAACACTGGAAACATGATCCACAAAGCATCCTAGAAAATGATGAAGTCTACATCACATGAGATCAGCCATTACCAACAGTTCAAAAGATAGATGCTAGAAAACTGGATATAGTGGCCCATGAAAAGAAGACAAAAGTGGCATTAATCATCGAAATCCCCATACCCAGTGACTACAGTGTCTTGTGCACAGAAAGACACAAAGTCATAAAACATCAGGATTTGCAGGCAGAAACAAGAGCAATGTGGAAGAAAGATACCCAGTCAGTTCCAATAGTAGTAGGAGCAACGGGTCTTATAAAAAGAATCTACAATCATATTTAGATATGTTACCAATACATGTAACCCAGTATGAATTGCAGAAGGAGTCATTACTGGATGCTGAGAAGAGCACTCCTAGCTGACTATTGAAACAATACTAATTTCATGAACTTTAATTGTACTTTGACTTAGGAATGGGGTCCATTCTCATCATGGTATTAGAAACCCAAAAGACTTGGAGAAATTTAAAAAAAATGATAGAAAGAACTCAAAAGCTTGAAATGATGAGAAGCCAGTTTGGAAGACAAAGGGAAAGCTGAAAAGACCAAGGAACCTGGTTTAAGAGAAGAGATAGGCAAATCATCAGGGAAAAGCAAGCTTATCAGATAAAGGTGGCTCCTGGGCCACAGAAGTCTGAGAAGTCTTTACAAAGGAGGCTCGCCTACCACTCCTCCTGCCCTTGGAGACCTGGTGGGGTTGCCTGTAAACAAAAGCAGATCTAGAAGGATAATTCATCTGGATCGTAGGGATAGGAGAGACAACAATATGTTTAAGGTCATGCAAGGCTTTGCCTTTCTCTTGAAGAGACTTAAACAGGTCAGCAGCAGCAGCAGTCACAAAAAGATGTTTATAATCCAAAGGAGTATCTAACAACTTGGCCTTAATGTCCTCAGGAGGAGATGGGAGATGAAGCCAAGAATAACGCCTCATGACAGATCCATAAGCCACAGCCCTAAAGGAGGCATCAGCAGTATCATAGCTACACTTGACAGAGTAGCAAGCCACTTTATTTTATTTTACATTTGTTAACTGGGGGTGTCTGACTGGGCCAAAGGCCCTTTTTCAGCAGAGGCCCAGGGAGAAAAACTCCACACAAAAAGACAATTACAGATACATTTAGATGTTTAAAAAAAGCATCACAATACATACAAATATACATGTTTTCGCAGAGGTATGAAGACAGCACAAGTACAGGGAAATTGAAAGAAAAAACATTAATTCATAATAAGAATAACTGGTAAATTTCATGGTATCCAGTTGTGGTCTGAAACGCAATACAATGCATACATAGTACATTGGAATATTTTTGCAGTAGTTTGAAGACAGCCCACTAGAAGAAAAGAAAAAAAGCCATTGCTAGTAGTTTAAATAATTACACAGTTTCATGGTAACTATCTTTAATTAGAACAGTGGTAGTACTAGTTAATGTCTTTATTTTTAAAAGTAGTATTTATTTAACTGGATGGGGTCAGTATATAAGAGTGAAAGTGGGACTTTAGTAAGATGGACATAGTATATGTTCCTTGTCTGTTTGCTCTAGGTTTCTTCATGACACAGAGGCTTTGCTTGAGATGATGCCTGACCAGGTTTTTAAAAGGCTTTAGAGGACGTGATCTGTATGCTAAGTGGGAGGGTGTTCCATTTTCTAGCCACTGAAGTGCTATATACTGAGTCTCCAAAGCTGTTATTACTGTTTGTGACTTCTAGTAATTGTTTGATGATCGAAGTGGCCTTGTGGCTGAGTGCTGTTGTACTAAGTTTTTGAGGGCAGGACACTTATTGGGGAAGTGTGATGGCTTACTGGTTAACTACTGTGACTATAGTGTACAGGGTCCTGGGTTCAAGTCTTGCAAGGGCTGTTTATTTCTGAAGGTGGAGCCATCTCAGTGGACAGTACACTCCTCATCACCTCGAAGGCCCCATGGTCTGGAACGGAGGGAGGCTCCAGCTCCGAGGAGCCTGGAGATATCCTCCGCACCAAAGGCGATGGCTCTGAGGCAGAGGTGGGAGCCAAACTCACCTGCGCCAAAGCTCCGAGAGGGAGAGTGGGGTCAGACAAGGTTCCGGTGCCACTTCCGCCCTCAGAACTGCCGAGGGAGTCTTGGCGCCCAGACCTCTCAAAAAAGTGGACTATCGAGGGGTTCAGAGCAAATGCCGGAACCGACAGAGCAAGGGCCATCAGAACCGACGGTTCCACTGCTACTACCTCCATGCACTCCTGCTCCGAACTGGATGCAGTCAGAGGAGAAACCGAGATAAGAGCCAGACCGGACAATGGAGCCACTTCCTTCTGGGCTGACCTTGACAACAACTGAGCAAATACCCATGTCTTAAGTAGCCTCTTCACCACTCTCTCCACATCATCATCTGATAAACTCCTGGATGATCGAGAGGAGTGGGCCGAGGACCGGTGACTACCCGCTTTAGATTGTAACAGTGGTGACTGAGGCACAGATCTCACCAGGTCCAATGAAGGGGATATCGACCTGTTGTGAGTCTGGGACAACTCCAAAGCCACAGATGGAGCCGCCAGAACAGAGGAATCTTTGGAGCAAACAATCCACTCCAAAGGAACCAAAGATTTTGATTTTACCTTTGTCGGCATTGGAGGTGGAGCAGACAGAAAAGCTTGCTTTTCATCAGATCTTGAAGGCTGAGTAACCGAAGCAACCTCAACCTGAGGTTTTAACAACCCTCTAAGGATCAACTTATTGCGCCTTTCCTGTAACACTCATGCACTGAAAGCATGGCACACAAAGCACGAATCTTAAAGGTGGACCGTACCTAAACAGTAAACGCAACTCATGTGCCCATCCTTGAGGGACATTTTTTGGCAACACGAGTCACATTTTTTTAAAGCCTGACTGTTTTATAGACACTTTAGACATAATTTCACACAAAAAAAGAATGCACTAAAGGAAAGAGATTTTTTTTTTATTATAGAAGAGGGACAGAAGATAAGGAAGGGAAGCCTCTAACTTAAAAGGCTAAACTTCCCAAAGGGAGAAAGCCTCTAACTTAAATGGCTTTTTCCCTAAGAAGCAGGAAGGGAAAAGGGAAAGAACACAACCCTGAGAAAAAACGGGCCACTGACAACATAGACAAAACAGGCCTGAGAAGAAACAACAGCCTCTAAGTACAAACAACAACTGTAGCGAGTATAGCAATAAAACAGTTAAACTCTAACTAACAATCAAATACACCTGACCAACAGCAATTTTTATACAAAAAATTAACTACTTAGCCTGAGCCAGAAGAACACAATCTCAGTGCTGCAAGTGGCAAACGAGATCTGGGTAGCTACCGCTATGCTTACTGGAATAAGGGGTGAACTTCGAGCCAGTTAGGACTCTTTGAGTTTTAGAAGTGACCGAGTCGGAGCTGAGATCAGCTCCGAACCCAACCAGAAAGAAGGAAGGTGAGATGGACAACATAACATCAAGTTTTTTGAAAATCACTTCAGAACATGGTAAGTGTACATACAGAATACAACAGAAAAGTTTAACAGATATTTCAATAAAAAATTATGTTTACATGATAATGACATTATGAGAATAATGAAATATCCAATAATTTGCATTCTCATTGCTTACTGTATCATATGTTTAGCCTGCCAAAAGCAAATGTAGGATAACACTATTCTGTAGTGTGTGATGAGCTGGATACATGTTTGGCCTCTAAGAAGAAAGTAAAGCACTAGTGAACATGAAGTCAAGTAAAGCAGCAGGCTCAGATAAGGTCACAGCTGATATGATCAATACGTTGGATAAGTTAGGTGAGAAGTGATTCCAGAGGGTACTCAAAGCAATAATGACAGAAAAGCATATCCCAGATGACTGAGAACGGAGTATTCCAATGCAAATGTACAACAACAAAGGCGACAATCACAAGTGTGGGCAGTACAGAGATATCAGACTCCAGACACATTGCATGAAAGTGCTGGAGAAGGTAATTAATAAGTGATTATGCAAAGTATAAGAAAGTAAAATAGGATATGAACACTTCATATTCAGATTAGGATCCATCACAACTGATGTGATGTTTGTAGTGAGGCAGGTAGTTGAGATGAGGCTAGAGAAAGAGTCCAACTGGGTATTTCTAGACTTGGAAAAAGCATATGACAAGGTCACAAGAAAGCTAATTTGGGCAATCATGTGATGGCTCAATGTCCTGGAAAAACTGGTATAACTACTGCAGGTTATGTAGAACGACCTAATGACATAAGAGAAAACAGTGCTCAAACTCAACAGAGGGGTTTGCAGTGGGAGTCGCAGTGTATAAGGGTTGACCTCTAAGTCCAGTACTGTTCATACTGGTGATGGGCTAGATTGGCAAACACGTTGGAGGGGACAGATCAGCAAAACTGCTGTAGGCACAATATATCATTACAAGCAGACTCTGAACAGGAACTTCAACAAATCATAGAAGAATGGAATGTAAAGCTGAAGGCATACGGGATGAAACTGAATATAGACAAGACTGTTGTCATGGTAGCAAATGGAGTATATCAGAAGCTGAAAATGGAGACAGAAGGGAAAATAGTGGAACAGGTTGTGACGATCGGGGAGAGATGGGCAAAGGCTGCCAGCCTAGTCAAATAGAATTTGATACATAATTATATCAACTGTATAAATAAATGTAAAATACAGGCTTGTGTTTTTAAATGTAAGAAAACACTGTAAAATGTGAACTTCAAGATTGTTGCAACATTGCCATCTGCTATAAGGAAAACCAAGCCAAGTATTTCAAATGTGTCTTTTTAAGTTGAAACTATCTTATTAATCTCTTTAATGTTAGAATTCAGCTCCAGGACAGCTGGATGAAGATTTCATGTCCATTGTTTTAAGGTTACAGTTTATGACCAGAATTTAGATGTGGAATGTGCTTTATTGCTCTGGTTTCTTTTAGAATATACATGTGAAATGTCTTCTATTGTTGTAAGTTTCTGTGCAGGTGTTAGATTGCTAAATAATGCAGTTTGTGGCATGAGAACTCAGACCAGGTGTTAAGATGATGCAGTTTGTTTGCCTGGGAAAACCTTGGGAAAACCTAAGTGTCAAAAATGATGTAATTTGGGGAGGCACCCAGCAAACATTGTTGTTATTAATGTTTAAATAATATTTCTCAGAAGAGACCAAAAGCATTTTGATCTTGGATATCCACTTATCAGCACTCTACCTTGTGCTCACGTGTAAGTTTTAGCACTGTGAGTTCTTGTAGGAATAGTTAAAGCTAGTAAAGATTAATTAGGTATTTTTCTTTGAAATCAGACTTAACCTACTGTATTATTTTAAGTTTCTGTGTGATCTGTGAACTCTTAGATATCTCTGTGGTGTAGCAGTTTTGTCTTGTGTTTTAATTATTTATTATTAAATATTATAAAAACCTTCTACCTGTGGCTGGTTTGTGTAGAGATAAGCTCTAGAGTACATTGCATATTTATAGAGGTTATTGTAATAGGCCACTCTAAAGTAAGCCTTGACTGTTAGTCATACTACCATTGGATAATAATATTGCACAGTAATAACTGGACACCTTTTTAAGGGCCTTTTAGTAGCTGATATTATTAGTTGGGTGGTGGCAGTAATTACTACCGTATAGCCTGGGTAAAGGGCACAGCTGGAGAATCTGTGTCAGCCTTTCCCAGGAGTGTCTGTGAAGTTGTATAAATCCTTATCTCAAAGTGTGTGTGTGTGTTATGTCAGCTATTTGGGCAGAGACACAAAGCACTGGTTGGACAGAGAGGGTACTGGAGGTTTTAGCTTGCCCACCTAGGCTGAGACCTGGACCCTATAGCTGTGCCAGTGGGGCGTCTTACTGGGGACATGGTGAGCAAGGGAGCAACCAGCCCCAGACTGACTGTGATCTCTGTGTGCACTTAAGGGAAATTGTACTTTACTATGTGTATTAGTTAAACTTTCCTCTTCTAGGAGATGACCTCCCTGGTGTTAGTGGTGAGGATTGAGGTGCCTTGATTGCTGGGCCAGGGCACAGTTGTCACACAGGTTAACAGCTTCAGGTACCTGGGAGGGGTGGTGGAGGAAAAGGAAGTCTGAATGAGAAGTCAAAGCTAGAATCAGAGGGGCTGCAGCCAACTGGCACCAAGTGTCAGGGGTAATGTGTTACAGAAGAATGCCCAAGAAACTGAAAAGTAAGACACACAAAGCAGCAGCACAACCACTACTACACTATAGTACAGAATCCTTGGAAGTGAAGGCAGAGCAGTTGAGAAAATTAGAGGCGATAGAGATTAAGTGCCTGAAATGGGTGGTACGATGCACACTGTGGAACAGATGAAGAAATGAGGACATCAGAGCAGAAGCCAGAGTAGTTGGCACAATAGTTAAAGTATTTACCTCATAGTCACAAGGTACACAGTTTGATTCATCCACTTGGTCATTGTCTGTTATTGGGCATGTAATAGTCTGCAGATTGATTGCTTGTCATTTACCTATGAACTTAATAGATGGCTTATAGCTAACTGGAATGCTAAAGTAGCAAGAACATACATGCAGATCAGAAAACAAGTATTTTAGGGAGACATAATGGTCAAGGTCATTACCTCACATATACAAGGTACAGGCTTGATTTTCTTCTGGTTGTTGGCTAGGTTTGCAATAGTCTACATACCAGTAGCTTAGTATTTACCTATGAACCTATGAACTGCAGAGAAGGTCAAAAGAACATATTGTAGTGTTTCAGGCACATATGCAGAAAAGAAGAAAATTTGTAGAAGATGATTTAGAAAGAGGGAAGAAGAAATGAGTGATCCAACAAAGAGAACGCTGAAGTGCATGAGATAAGAACCTGCATCAGTCAGACATAACTGTTGAATAAGGTAGGATTTTGGCAATGAATCTAGAGAGGAAGCAACAGTTCATGCAACACCCTGACCCCATGTAGAAAATAAAAAAAAATGGGGATCAATGATAATGATGGTATCAATTGTTTGGGGCTGGCATAATGGTTTAAGTGTCTGCCTCACAAACAAGGGGTACATGGTTTGATTCTCATCAAGGGGAAATTGACTAGGCTTAAAATGGCCCACAAGGGCGGTTAGCCTAGTACTGACTTACCTATGCTTACCTATGCTTAGTTAATAGAGTGACAGAGACAGAACTGATTATAAGTTAGTAGGTTGGGCAGTTCAGGCCAGTGGAGCTGATGCAGAGCAGTACAGTGATGGGTTCTCATTGAGCAATTTGCAGCAAAGTGGACAGTTCTGTTGTAGTATGCTTCCATTTTGCTTAGGTCAGTTTTATTGAGATTTGTTAGAATGGGGGATGCATAGAGTAGGGTGGATAGAAGTTGGGAGCGAGTGATGGTTGATCATGTATTGTTGGTGAGAAACGGTTTAATGTGGTAGAGTGATCCCAGTTTGGCATGTACATTTCTTATAGTTAAGTTGAGATGAGTACAACATTTTAGGTGGCAGTCTATGGTTATTCCTAGTAGCTTAGCCTGTGACACTGGAGTGATTGGAGTAGAGTTTGTAGAGTACATGGTGAACTGACTGCTACTGGAGTTTTTGTTAGCGCTTGAGAAATAGAACTTAAAATACAAAAGGCAAAAGCTTTGCCTTCAGAATCAAGGAGGTCAAAAATAACCTGACAAGCAAGAACAATCAAGGCTAGAACACACCTGGTCATGTGGATCTGGTAATTAACAGCCCTAAAGGACAAAGGTGAAGTAGTGTAAACCTTCTTGCCAATCCTCTCTATTGCCCTACTATCCTTATCAAAAGGCAAAAGTTTTGGAAAGGTCAAGAGATTGTAAGGTTTGTCAGAAGAGACTGACATTATAGCAGGATTAGCAGAAGGAAACTTAGATAAAAAGTTGGCAATCCTTGGGGACTTTATAGAACCTAGCAAGTTGCTTAGGAGCAGGAGGCTGAGAATCAAGAGACTTGGAAGCAGCAGTGACAGTGTAACAAGGCAACCAACACAGGAAGAATTGCAGATGGCTTAGTAGTATTCACCTGAAGCAACTCATAATATCTCCGCTGAATATCAGACACTTGAGGAAAAATCCCATTTAAAGTAGTTCATCATCCTAGCAATTGTGTTCCCAAAGGACAACTCCTCAAAAAGTGACTCAGGGCTAATAGACTCTTCTTCCTAAAAACCATAAGCAAAAGGCAAAGGCATTTGTGAAGAAGAGGACAAGGATCCCTCTTCATAATCTGAATCCTCATCCAAGGATTCTGGTTCCCTACTCTGTTTAGGAGGGGTAGAGGTCCAAGGAGGAGCAGGCACAAAAACCTCTTAAGGAGGCTTCAGGGCCATCAAGGCAGAAAACAAGGCCTGAGTAAACTCTTGCCATTTCCTTTGAGGATCCTTAGGACATACAGAAACATGCTTTATCTTTGTCTTTGCTACAAAGGGACATCAACCCTAATAAATACCACAGGTTCTGACCTTTGTCAAGATTTGATAAAGGGAACTGGCACCTCTTCCCTGACCAATATCTACAAAATCCCTCCGGAACCCTCCAAGATAATCAGCCAGGGTTCCTGCTCGAAGTCCAGACCAAACACATGCAAAGCCTCAGAGGACATGCAAAAAGATGGATTCATGCCAGCCTCCAAAGGGATAGTGGCAAAGAAATCCAATGTAGACACCAAATGGCCTGCAGGGCTATTACCTGCTTCTAGAGGGATGTCCAGTTGAGGCTTGGCAGCTAAAGAATCCACCCAAGACTTCTTGGCCTTCTTTTTACCTAGCAAGAGTATTTCAGGTTTAATGCATTACACCATGTTATCTGGGCTAACTGTTTAAGCCATTGGTTTTCAAGATAAATGGCCAGATACTACAAACAGTATGGTCGTGGGAAATACCCAAACAAAAGAGACACTGTTCCTGATGATTCTTATAGGGAATCTGCCTTCCACACTGACATTTTCCCTTCTTGGATGACATGAACTCTAGGTAAACAAAATAAAATACAAGAGCAAAGAAAATTAAAAAAAAAAAAAAAACAATTTATTTATTTGCCTTTGTTTACTGGGAAAGTCCAACTGGGTAATACTCATTTCCAGCAGCAGCCCAGGGAGAAAAGCTCCATTTGCTTACATTGCATTATAATAAGTTCCAGTCAAACACATAGTAGTTACAAATCTATTTACATTTATACACACAAAGTAGTTACATTTCTATTTATATTTATACACAAGCAATAATTACACTTCTATTTACAAACAGTAGTTACACTTACAAATATACATTCTAAGATTTTACAAAGGTGGAAGTTACTAAAGAGAAAGCCCACATGCAACTTAGTGGGTTGTACAGGCAGCAGTTTTGTATAAAAATTGTTTTGTCATTTCAGTAAGAAGTTGAGAATATTATGGTTAATGAGAATATTTGTATTGTATTGTACAGTGCAAATGTTTTAACCCTGTAATAAACATGTACAGGACCAGGATTGGTTAAGATGTTGTCTAAGCATGGTTTAAAACTACTGAATTTGTCAGTAAGTTTTATTTGCATGGGATACTATTCCAGAGTTTATAAATGCATTGGGAGTACAGCAAGTCTTCTACAACATCATTTGACTTATTTGTAAGTAATAAGAATTTGTTACTAGAATGGAGGTCCTTTGTTGGACAATAGGGTAGTAATAAGCTATCTAGAGCAGGGCATTTTTCTGGATGATGAATGAGTTTGTGTGCTATAGTCACTTGTGAATATGTTAGACAGTTGTGCAGTTCAAGACAGTTTAATTGCTTTAAGCTAAGACAATGGTGGATCCTATGAGAGAGACTGGTGGCAAATTCAGCCATTTTATTGTAGCAGGAGGCAAGTTTCTTTCTTTGAATATTTTTATGTTTGTTGGGATAGGAGCCACGTATAAGAGAGTTGGCAGTAAGAAGGTGGTGGCTAGAGTTTTTCTTGCAGTATCTGTAAGGAATCCATTCATCCTATAAAGGTAACTTAGCTTCTGGTGTGTAGATTTAATGGTGTGCAGTATATGGCGGTGATATTTGATATTGTCATCTATTATAATGCCTGGAAGTTTACTGTGAGTTACAGTTTCAATGACAGTATTATTTCCTGACTTTATGTTAAACGACTACTTTTGATTTTAACAACTTTTTGAGGTGAAAAGCATTAACTTAGTTTTCTTGAGGTTAAGTAGGAGGTTTGATTCATTGAGCCATGTTTCTACAGTAGAGAAGGATTTTTGGGTAATATCCCAGAGCTTATTTATCACTGAGACTGCATATATTAATGTTGAGGCATCTACATACTGAACTAAACTAGCATGGGGAGCGGAGGTGTGGAGGTCTAATATATTTAACAGTAGAGAACCCAGGATACAGCCCTGAGGAACACTGTAGTAACTGGTTGAAAGGATGAGAAGGATTTTTTCTCATTTAATGGCTTGTTGCCTTCCAGATGGATAACTAAGGAACCACAACAAGGAATACTGTGAAAGTCCTATAGAGGAGAGTTGAATAAGCAGGTGCTGGTACGAGATAGTATCAAATGCCTTTGACAAGTCTAAGAACATTTTTTTTTTTTAATTTAACATTTGTTGACCGGGAAAGTCCGACTAGGTTCTACAGAGCCTGTTTGCCTGTTTTCAGCGGAGGCCCGGGGAGAAATGCTCCAGATGCATGTCTTTGGAATCTGAGAGGAAACCGGAGTACCCGGAGGAAACCCACGCGAACAGAGGGAGAACATGCAAACTCCACACAGAAGGCACCCCAGCCGAGAATCGAACTGGAGAACCTCTTGCTGTGAGGTGACAATGTTAACCGCTGCACCACTGCGCCGCCCTAATTAATACATGTACAGTACAATAAGAACATGGTAGACACAAGCAGATTATCATTTCTATATCATTTTATTATATTGGTAAAATGCAGTAGAGCAGTATTGGTGCTTTGCTGGGACCTAAAGCTACATTGTGTTTCTGAGAGCAGGTTACTTGAGGTTAGGTATTGCATCATCTGCAAACAGATGCATTTCTCTAATATTCTGGAGACAGGGAAAGAATCGCTACCAGTCCATAGTTATTAATCTCTGTAGGTGTGCTACTTTTGTGCAGTGGTATGGTGGAGGATTTTTTCCACAGTAATGGGACATATCTTTCTGCTATGGACCTATTAATTAGCATGGACACAGGGAAGGCTACAACTTCTGCAGCCATTTTTAGGTAGTCTGATGGTAGTTGGTCTACAGCTACAGAAGTAGTTTTTATTTTAAGAACCAACTTCCTTAAAAGTGAGGTAGGTAATGGGCTAAAAGTGAAGAGTTGTGGGTGGTTTTGACTGGACAAGGGTAGAGTGAGGAGGGCAGATGTGTTAGTGTCTAAGAGAAATAATATTGACTGTATAAAGTAGGAATTAAATTGTGTGAGGATAGAGTCTGTTGTATTGTCTTTTTTTGTAGAGGGACTAGTGGTCTTGCCAGGGTGGCGTAGTTTATTTACTGATGACCAAAAATGTTTTGGGTTGTTTATATGTTTGTCTTGTAGGTTGACATAGTATGTTTGCTTATCTTGTTTGCATGGAGTTTTGCAAAGTTTCTAAGAACTCTAAATTGCTGGAGGGCATTTTGAGTTCTATTTTTATACCAGTTTTTCCAGGCGTTATCCCTTTTTAACATGATTTTTTTGGTTTCCTGTGTCAGCTTGGTCTGGGGTTACACTCTACTCTTTTATTACATATTGGCGCTAGATTATTTAAGGTCTGTAAGAATATATTAATAAAATGTTCTACAGCAGTATCTAGCGGTATTTTTCTAAGTACATTCCAGTTTTATTTTTTAGTGTTTCATTGGAAATATCTTTGCTGAAATTGGTTGTATTTTGTATCTTATTATAGATATGTTTATCTAGGTTATGGTGAGTTTTAATAACACATGTTACTATGTGGCCACATATGCTATCAGCCTACTTTTGTCAGTTTGTCTGATTTGTTTGTAAGAATCTAATCTAATGTTCAGTGTCTCCCTGAAGTTTTATTGATTCTAGTAGGTGTGGTTATTAATTATCTGAAGTTGTACAAGTTTATGGCTTCAGTGGGGGTAGTGGGGTTTATGAGTTGCCAGTCTATATTTAAATCTCCAAGTATTATAGTTTCATGGTTAATTTGTTTGTGTATCCAGTACAGGATGCTTTCAGCAGTATCAACGTTATTCCCTGGTGGAATATAAATAGCTGTTAAAACATCTTAGACTCATATGGGTGGCACAATGGTGCAGCGGTTAGTGTTGTTGCTTCCAAGCAAAAGGTTTTCCAGTTTGATTCTCGGCTGGGATATCTTTTGTGTGGAGTCTGCATGTCCTCCCTGTGTTTGTGTGGGTTTCCTCTGAGTGCTCCCAGTTTCCTCCCACATTCCAAGGACATGCATCTGGAGCATTTCTCCCCAGGCCTCTGCTGAGTCAGACTTTCCTGTTAAATAAAAAGAAGTTATGTCTTACCATAACGTTTCATCTGTTTTGTAGATCTTTATTCATTCATTACTGATAGGACTTCGGTTCCATCTTCGGAACCGACACGGCCATTTCCAAGCTCGTGCCAGCCAATAACTCTCGGCTAAAACCTACCCATAATGCACCTCTCCTAGTTACTCCAGATCGAGTTTGCCCGCCCCTATATAATAGAGATAGTAAGAGAAAAAAAACAGTAGGAGGCTCTCTCTGAGCAAATACCCTAACCAGGAGTTCCAGGCAGGGGGAAGGAGGGTGGGAAGTAATGAATGAATAAAGATCTACAACACAGGTGGAACGTTATGGTAAGACATAACTTATTTCGCTGATGTTGTAAATCTTTATTCATTCCTTACTGATAGGACCGAGTCCCCAGCTACTTGAGTCCTGGGTAGCCCTAAGGAAGGATATTCCTGAGCACCATAGAACCAAAAGATGCTCATCCCCTGGAGGACAAATCCAATTTGTAATGAGAGATAAAGGTATGGGGATCTTGCCCGACTGGCTGCTGCACAGATATCATCCACAGAGCCTCGGCAATGAAAAGCGACAGAAGTAGCCATTGATCTAGTAGAATGAGCCTTTATTCTAGAAGGTAAGTATAGCTTATTCTGTTGGTAGATAAAGGTAATGACATTTTTAAGCTAGGAGGATAAAGTCTCTTTGGAGATATGTTTACCATATCTGGGTCCTGCAAAGGCCACAAACAATTGATCTGTTTTCCTGAAAGATTTAGTCCTCTCCAAATAACAATGAAGCTGTCAATGCACATCAAGGGTGTGCAAAAGGTACTCCCCTCTGTTTGAATGTTGAGGGAAGAAAACCAGCAGGTCAATAGATTGGTTAATGGAAAATCCAGAAATTACCTTGGGCAAGAAAAAAGGGTTAGTACGAAGGGCACCATATCCCTGTGGAAGTTCAATTAAGGTCTCTTGATACTCAAGACCTGTAGCTCAGATACTCTTCTCGCTAGGTAAGTGCTACTAGAAGTAGAGTCTTCCATGACAAAAACTTTATATCACAAGAATCAAAAGGCTTGAAAGGATGGCCTGTTAGAGACTGAAGTACCAAGGTCAAGTCCCAGGGATCTATGGGGGACTTGACAGGAGGTTTAATGTGTAATTCTCCTTTAAAAAAGGTCTTGCACAGACGGTGTAACATAACGAAGAATTATCAAATCCATTATGAAAATTTGCGATAGCTGCTAAATGTATCGATGCTGAGGCTCCTGCATGTAGAAGAGTCATCAGGTATTGTAGGATCTTTTGAATAGGCATAGAGAAAGGATCTAAGTTCTGATATTTGGCCCAAATAGAGAACCTAGTACATTTACTAGAATAACCTTTCCTGGTGGAAGGTTTGTGTGAAGCCAGAAGAATTTCACAAAAGGGATATGAGATATCAGGCAGCCTGGCAATCATTGGAAGCGGGGGAACCAAGCTGTGAGCTTGTGGCTGTGGAGATTGGGTTGAATCAGTCCCTGAGGGTGAGATAGCAGACCTTGGGATTGATGGAGGATCCATGGTCTGCGAATCAGAGGAGGCCATAGGAAAGGAAACCAGACTTTATGGGGCTAATAAGGGGCAATGAGGATCACTTTGCTTCTCAACCTTTCAGCTTTCTGGAGAAATTTTGGGATGAGGGAAAAAGGAGGAAAGGCAAACAGTAAACCCGGGGGCCAATCGTGCATTAGAGCATCCCTCGGGAATTCCCTCTGAGGGGTGATCAGGGCAAAGTAGCTTCTGTATTTGTTGTTTAAAGGGGAAGCAAACAGATAACAGCAAGGCTTGCCCCAGTGGTGGAAAATCCGATCCACTATTACAGTATTGAGAGACCACTAGTGAGGCATCAGGATGTTCCTGCTCAGATTGTCTGCAATAAGTTTGGAACTCCCGTGAATGTGCATTGCTATAAGAAAGAGGTTGGAAGCTATCACCCAGTGCCAAATCCTCATGGCTTCCCAACACAGGGGGTAAGACCTGGTTCTGCCTTGCTTGTTGATATACCAGACAACTGACATGTTGTCTGACCGAATTGCTATGGTCCCAGAAGGGAGGGATGTATGGAACGCTTGCAACGCTAAGAGAACTGCCCTTAGTTCCAGGACATTTATGTGCAAATTGGCCTCCATGGGGGACCACGTGCCTTGGACCACCTTTCCCTGGAAACGCCCCCCCCCCCAACAGGGAACCATCCGCGGTCACCATGGCTGCGTGCTGGGGGAGACAGAATGGTCGACACCAAAGGTTCAATTGTGACTTCATCCACCATAGCATTTCTTCCTTGCAAAGGTTTGTAAGACGTATCATGTGATTGAGTGGGTGAGTTAAGATTGACCATTGTGAAGAAAGGAGCCACTGTAGTATTCTCATGTGCAACCTCACCAGTGGTACTAAAGTAATGGCAGCTGCCATGGAGCCTAAGAGTTGCAGTACAAGGCATGCTGGTACATAGGTCTGTGGAAGAAGGGCTTGGATTTGGTGTCTTATTTTCAAAAGCCTGTGAGGAGGGAGGGAAGCTTGACAGGATGTTGTGCCAAAAATTGCTCTAATGAATTCCAGTGTTTTTGTTGGGGACATTTGAGATTTGTCCTTGTTGATTGTAATCCCCAAGTGGACAGCAAAGCCTTGAGTGTAAGAGAGGCTGAGGATTAGAAGATTCATGGTCGGGACGGTAAGGAGCCAATCATCTAGATATGGAAATACCTGGAATCCTTGTAGTTGAAGATAAGCTACTACAACTGCCATACATTTGGTGAACACCTGGGGGGCTGTCGAGAGATCGAATGGCAGTGCCCTGAACTGGTAGTGATTGGCTCCCAGCCAGAAGAGGAGAAATCTCCGGGAACGGCGTTCCATCCTTATGTGGTAATACACGTCCTGGAGGTCTGTAGAGCACATCCAGTTGTCCCTCTCTAGGAAGGGGAGAATGGACTGTATCGTGACCATCCGGAATTTTTGAGGTTTGATAAATTTGTTCAATAGGCTGAGATCCAGGATCAGTCTCCAGTCCCCTGTCTTTTTTGGCACTAAAAAGAACCTCGAGTAAAACCCGGATCCTCTCTGGTCTGGTGGGACTAGTTGGATGACTATTTTTCTTAGCAGCTTTTCTATTTTTAAGGCTGTTATCTCCCTCTGACTGGGTGGCACATCGAGGATTCGTTTGACGGGTCTGGGAGTTAAACTGAATGGTATCTGGTAGCCTCTGGATATTATTCTCTGCACCCAAACATCAGTAAGTAATAAGTTGCCAGGATGGTAGGTGCAGAGAAAAACGACCCCGACTGCTTCCAGAGGAAAGCAATCAGGCCGCTGCTCAGGAGCCCTAGTAGGGTCGGCCAGAGAAGGAATCTCTAGCTCCCTGGTTACGTGAACTCCCTGTATCCTGAAAGGGGCATCTTCCAGATGAGATGCCCACAATTTTCCTCCCTTCTGGTTTCTGGAGTAGGACCTCTGGGGGGTGGAAAAACATATGCCCACAGCAGACAAGGTTTTTCCATCTTTCTTACTTCATGCTAGTGTGTGTAGTACTTTGGGACCAAAAAGTGCAGATTTGTCAACAAGTGCATTAATGAAGGAAGATTTAAAGGGGTCTGCGAAATCACACAACTGCATCCAAGCATTTTGTTTCATGACAATGCCTGATGCGGGAGCTTGAGCTGCCCCCTCGGTGGTATGAGATATCAAATGCATTGAGGAGTTCAAAATAGATTCAAGGGTAGCTAGCTATTAGGCGACAGTGTCACGCACCTCATCAGGCAGTACCCCCGCCAAACAGAAAGACATTTCAGAGATTAGGTCTCTTTGGAGTGGAGTAAAGTATGCCAGATAGCTCAGCGACTGAATGGCAAAGGTCACTGAAGCATAGGTCCACTTCCCTAATCTGTCCATGGCCCGAGACTCCCTGTTCAGAGGATGGACAGTGCAACTATCTTTTAGTTCATAGATTAGTTCATAGATTAATACTAGGCTAACTGCCTTTGTGAGCAATTTTAAGCCTAGCCAATTATCCCTTGTGAGACTCAAACCCTGCACCTTGTGTTTGTAAGGCAAACACCTTAAACATTAGGCCACTACCACGACCATGGAATCAACTGTCAACTGCTTGGACCAGTGGGGCTGGTCTTCAGGGGTGGAAAGAATTTTTTCTGGCCTCCGAGAGACAGGTTCTACATTGTCCGGGGCCTTCCAGGCATGCAGCACGATCAGGTTAATAAGCTCATCCACAGGTGGGGTCACCCAGGAAGTAGATGGCCGGGCATAACACTGATTCCTCAGAGGAAGGGTTAGGGGACTTCCAGTCTCCCCACTGCTTGAGGATTTCAAGAATGTCTCCGAATGAGACGTCATCTGGGGGAGACCGTGGGGACCCTTCTCCCTCATCACAATCTGTGTCCTCAGTGATAGATTCCTCAGGGGAATCAATGTGCTTCCTCTTGCACCATTTCTTCTGGGATGGCTCCCCAGTGGGATCTTTTCAGAACAACTCCAGAGAAAGGGTTCCCTTCAAAGGGAGGTCTTGAGGCTCCCATGCCCAGGATCCTGAAGAAGGGGGTTGAGACAGCTGCATGCTAGAGGGGGGCTCTGGTGCCAATGTCATTGATGCTGACTGCAAGCCTGTAGAGGCAAGAATCCTCTCAATCATCTGGAAAGCAGGCCCACTCGAGGAGGGATGGGAGCCCGGAACCGAGAAGGACAACCTCAAAACTGGTGTCAAACCCTACCCTGAGGAGCCCACCTCCAGGTGAGGAGCTCCGAGAGGACTGGAAGCCATTGGAGCTGTGGACATAGATAGTGCCAGCGAAAAAACAGGTGCCAGGCTAGTTACCAAGGTGCCGACAGTCCAAACACTGCTCCAACAGAGCTGATGCAGCAAGGGTGGTCGGTGGAGACAGAGAAAAATCTGCAGTCGGGGCCAAGACAGTATGCACAGGGATGGACATCAGTACAGAGATCTCCAGGGCCTGAGTAGAGGCGGGAAGATAAACATGAGAATATGCTGTGAAGGATTCTGAGCCAAAGGGGAAGGAAGGTCTAGCTGGAATGGGCAATCCCCTAGCTGCCAGAAGCTGGTCACCAACCAGCACTACATCTATTTCAGAAAGGCTCCTGGTGGATCTAAAGGAGGCTGCTGAAGGAGAATCTGGTCTTTCAAGAAAAGGGCTAAACTGATGCCCCAAAAAGCCTTAATATGGTCCACACCCAAACAGTAAACACATCGAGCATGGCCGTCAGAGTTGGGCATCTATTGCCCACACTGTTTAAACCCCAACTTAACTTTGTCTGACATAGTACAGGCAACAAAGGGGCATTCTAAAGGAAAAAAAAACAACAACAAGGAAAGAAAAAAAGAGAGAATACCAACAATGGTATTTAAAAATACCACAAGTGGTAAAGAAAGTCCTACCAAAGGCAGGAAAGAGGGACAGTACGAACAATGGTAGAGACTTAATTACCAAAGGTAAAGGGTAGGAAATATAAGCAGGTTATAGGTGATAGTAAGAAAAGGCTAAACTTACTAAAAAACAACAAAGTTTGATGAGAAACTACACAAAAAATCACAAATTTCCACTTAGCTTTGAGAGAGATGGCTAGGCACGTCTGACAAGGAATGCGGCAAACAAGATCTGGAGTAACTAGGAGAGGAGCATTATGGTTGAAGTCCTGAGTATCTGAAGGAGGTGGATTTGATAATTGGTAATGCAGGCTAACAGAATGAGGAAAAATAGTAAAATAATTTGACTTGGGGGCATCTTATTTAACTTGGATTTTATCTCTGTTATAAATTAGGATAAATTTGCTAGAAGGGAAGTGGGTTAGTTGTAGGCATGTAAACTGATAGTTATAGGAGGCAAGGATTAAGACAATTAGTGAGAGAGTCTTGGGTGGTAAACTAGAGTGGGTGATACTATCGGGAGTAATTGTATTATCTTCCTACTGGAGGGAAATAATGCTGTTGGTTAGAGGAATATGTGGGTGGTGCAATGGAAGTACAAATATAGAGCAAGAGGGAGTGAGTGGAATTTGTGGGTAAGGTAGGGAAGCAGAGTGAGCCAGAGCATTAGTGAGGGTGAACGAAGCGGGTTGAAAACTTGTCAAGAGACAGAGAAAGCAATCAGTGACTTGATGTAAACAGCCAAAAAGCTGCTAAGAGATAAGTAAAAGGAACAATGCAGTTTAAAAGGCTTCTGTGCTAGTAGATGAAGGTCTTGATTTTGTTGCTCTAGGACACAGTTTTAGTAGGAGAGTTTGTCCAACATCACCTTGACCTGACTAATGGTGATAATAGTAAAACATTGCACTTGACTGTTTGAACAGCTGTGTAATTTAAGGAGGTTTCTATTGACTTGAAATGTAATGTCCAAAAGCTTACCTCAACCCCCACAGACCAGCAAACAAATTTGAAAAAGTAAGCCAGAATGCAATAGTTTGGCTCTGGAAAAATATTGGCTGAGAACTCAAAAGTGGTTACACAAGAAGAGAAATAAACTTAAGGAAGGGAGACAGTGAACTGCTAAAATAATGAATTAAGCACAGTTAAAGTAGAAAGTACCAATGGGACTGCTGTGGTCTAAGAAAATGGAGCTATTATTATTATAGGCTGCCATAATATTTATAATTTACGTACAAATATAACCAACAAACTGGTGTTCAAACTGCAGTCATCACTGTTACATGCATATCTATTTGCTTGCAAGGAAACTTCTACAGAAAAATAAAAACACACTAAAGAGACAAACAACGAATCAGATCCACGTGGGGTGAATGCCCCTAGTAAAAAGCACAAGAAAATAATACCAAAAATAGTAACTAGGAGCAAAACAATGAAGGGTAGACACACTCCTGTATCAAGTCGCATAGATCTAAGAACGGCAAGGAATCAGTCCATAGTTCTTCCAGGTATAAAATCGGTTTATTTGTGTGCACATAAAACAACGATGGTTAGCGCTTTCGCTTCACAGCTTCATCAGACCAATTGCATACACTCCATATAATATTTAAATAGAAAAAAAAGGCGGGAACCATCATTAAAAACTCAGGCATTTAAAGATATATACCAATTTAATACCTGGAAGAACTATGGACTGATTCCTTGCCGTTCTTAGATCTATGCGACTTGATACAGGAGTGTGTCTACCCTTCATTGTTTTGCTCCTAGTTACTATTTTTGGTACACTAAAGAGACAGTTGAGTGCACTGAACTGATGCTGACTTTGCACAAATACTAGCTCAGAGCCGAAATATGTTTAGTAACTGTCTTTCCAGCATGACCAATTTATATCACAGGCAAGGCTTAAGTCTCCAGGATGGGTAATTCTGGTGCTGTTTTTCAGGTATGCAGGAGGTTCATCAGAGTGGGGTCTGACAATGCCTTGTATGACAGGCATAGCTCCTCTCAACAGCCTGTAAGAGACAGAATACAGGAATAGAGCCTTGAGGCAGTGTGCACAGGACATGTTACTTACACTCTGTATTCGTTTAGTGAGGAACCTTTGTAGATGTTCCAATTTTTGGATATGCCTGGTTAAGTACATATCAAAGGGGGAATTGTACTCAATGATAGGTCTGATGAATGCCGAATACAGTGGAAAGTACAGTTGTGTAAACTTACCATAAATGTAGATGTTCGAGTGTATTCACTGTTGCAATCATCACTTGTGGGTTATCCCTGCTGGGTAGCCCTTGGCTGGCCTGAATACCAGAGTAAAGGATTTCCCTCCTGCGTCAGCTGTCTAGGTGAAGAGGCTGATGTCAGGTCATCAGGGCTATAAAAAAGAGACAGCCAATGTCATTACATCAGTTTTTCTTGCTCCCAATAGGTAGGAGCAACAAGAAGGAGGAACAAAGGGGGAAGATGGGAGGGAAACAGGACTGCAACAGTGAATACACTCGAACAACTACATTTATGGTAAGTGTACACAACTGTACTATGTGCTTTGTGTTTCACTGTTGCAGTCATCACTTGTGGGAGGATTCCCAAAGCTGAGGAAAAGGGTGGAGGAAAGAGTATAGGAATGAAAGACAAGCACCATATTAAGGGGATGCCAGCATGCCCTGCAGGACTGCAGAAGCAAAGGCTGCCCTGGTTTTAGAGAGTGTAGCCAGCTGGTAGTTCTTGGTGAAAGTGTAGATAGATGTCCAGGTAGTAGCTTCCAAAATATCCTAAGTTGGAACCCCTCTCAGGAAAGCAGTGGAAGTAAAGGCTGCTCTAGTGGAATGAGATCTGATAGATTTGGGAGAACTCTTTCCATGAAAGGAGTAGCAGAAATGGATGCAATGAGAGATCCATTTAGAAATGGTCTGTTTGGAGATGGGTTCCCCTCTGCCCCACGAGCAAAAAAAAAAACAGAAGCTGGTAGATTTCCAGACTGATTTGGTCCTACCCAGCTAAAATCTCAATTGTCTGTGTACGTCAAGGGTATGCAAAATTCTTTCTCCTTTATTTTGGGGGTTGGGAAAGAAAGTAGGGAGATGGATGGCCTGGTTGAGGGTAACCTCCGAGACCACTTTAGGCATAAAAGAGGGGTTAGTCCTGAGTGACACCCTGTCGAAGTGGAAAATAATGAAGGGTTGAGTGGCCATAAGGGCCTGGAGTTCAGAAACTGTCCTGGTGGAGGTGATGGCCAGCAAGAATGCAGTTTTCCAAGAGAGGTACTTCAGGTCAGCTGAAGCAGCTGGTTCAAAGGGAGGCAAAGCCAATTTTTCCAGGACAAAGTTTAGGTCCCACTCTGAAGCAGGTGGTCTTCTCGGTGGATTGATGTGTGCCACCCCACACAAGGAACATTTTTAAGAGGTAGTGGGAAAATATAGGCTGATTCAACTGGACAAAGGCAGAAATAGCTGAGGCATGTACTTTGATGAAAGAGTAAGACAGCCCCTATTCTAAGAGGTCTGCCAGGTAGTCCAGAATCAATGGCAGAGAAGCATGGGAGCTGTTGACGCCCTTACTGTGACACCAGACAGTAAATCTTTTCCATTTGGCTGGATTTCTGGCCTCTTTGATGATGTTTAATAACTGTGCACTGAAGGCTGTAGGGTCATCTTACCTGGGGTATCAGCCATGTAGACAGCTTGAGAGTAGGGATGCTTGGGTGCAGTACCGTCCCTTTCTCCTGAATTAGGAGGTTTGCTGATGGGGCACGCTCATGGGAGGTTGTTTGGCCAGACTGAGGAGCAAGGGGTACCAGTGTTGCCTGGGCCAGTCTGGAGCAATGAGAACAACCTTTGGTCCTTCCTCCCTGATCTTGAGGAGTACTCTGGGGAGCAGGGGTGAGGGTGAGAAAACGTACACAAACAGATTTCCCCAGTGGAAGGAAAGGGTGTCCACCCTCCATGCTTCTGGATGGTATTCCCTTGGCAGAACTTGGTTAACTGGCAGTTCTCTGGGGTTGCAAAAAGGTTTATGTCCAGATTCCCCCAGTGTTGGAAGATGATGAAGGTCTCCTTGTGTTGCTGCTACTTGTTGGGGTCTGGGAGGCTTCTGCTTAGCTAATCTGACAGGGTGTTTTGTTTCCCCTGGTATGTATTGAGCTCTCAGATGCAGTCCCAGAATTGAGGCTGACTGCCAGATTTGCATAGCAAAGTGACATAGGGGGTAATAGTGAGTTCCCCCTTGCTTGTTTATGTACCACATTACTGTTGTATTGTCTGTCTTAAGAGCACCCCTGGACTCAGGTGTTCTTTGAAGGCTAGGATTGGCCGGTTCACTGCCAACATCTCTTTTAGATTGATGTGGAGGTCCTGAACATCTTGCTCCCAAATGCCCTGAGTGTAAATACTCCCTAGATGTGCCCCTCAGGCTGTGTCTGAGGCATCTGTGGTAATGGTCTGCACCTGTGGGAGACTGAAAAGAGTAGGACCTTGTTTTGGGTGCATGCCTCTGCCCAACAAGAGAGTTCCTTTTTTAAGCAAGGAATCAGGGGAAGCTGGTATTCTAGTGACTGTTGGCACCAGAGGTTCCTGAGGTACCACTGTAGTTTTCTCATGTGTGGTCTGGCTAGGGGTACCAGCAGAATGCAGGCGGACATGTACCCCAATGCTTGCAGGAATTTCCTTGCTGTGAGGTGGGTCCTGCGGGCCAGCTGTGTGAAGTAAGAGTGGAGGTACCTCTGTTTCTCCTGAGGAAGGTAGGCTGTTTTAGTGGATGCATCCAGAAGAGCTCCCAGGAAGGTTAAACTTTTGGTGGGGAGATATTGGGACTTCTCTTGGTTGAGAGTGAAGTCCTAGGAGGATAGGAGAGTTTGAAGAAAAACGAGGTCCTGAAGAGTCTCTCCTTGTTGCCTGCCTGAATGAGGCAGTTGTCCAGGTAGGGGTAAATCTGAATGCCCTTCTGACTGCACAAGGCAATGACTGGGGCCAAGCACTTGTTAAAGACTCTGGGAGCAGTGGATTATCCAAACAGCAGAGCAGAGAACTGAAAATGTTGTGACCCTGCTCTGAATTGCAGGTAACTCCTGCAGGACTTTCTTATGGGAACATGGAGGTAGGCATCCTTCAGATCTAGGGTCACTAGCCAAGCATGTGGCATCAACACTGGTAAGAGTTTTTGTAAGGTGAGCATTTTGAATTTGGGTACCAGAAGGGACAGATTCAAAGTGGATAGGTCTAATATGGGACACCAGGGGCCCTCCTTTCAGGGTACCAGGAACAGCCTTGAATAAAATCCTTTTCCAGTCTGTTGCTTGGGTACAGGTTCCACAGCTCCTTGGGCATATAGCTTTTGTATTTGACAGATGGCTTCTGCCCTCTGATTTGCTGGTACATCTGGGAAGCTTGAAAATCTGGGGCTTTCTTTGTAAGAGAATTTGTACCCTCACTCTAGCAATGGCCGACTGACGCACTCGCAGCAATGCTTCTGCTTCGGGCTCCATGGAAAAAAGACTGATGTTATGATGTCGGCTGTCTCTTTTTATAGCCCTGATGACCTGATGTCAGCCTCTGCACCTAGACAGTCAATGCAGGAGGGATATCCTTTACTCTGGTATTCAGGCCAGCCAAGGGCTACCCCACCAGGGATAACCCACAAGTGATGACAATAACAGTGAAACACGAAGAACATCAATGACTTTCCTGGACCTACATGCCACATCTTTGTTTATAAGTTGGGCAACATAGAATGATTTGTGATGGTCAAAGGCTAGATCGCACTCCTTGTGTCCCCCCCAAAAGCCTGACTATTGGGTCAGCTCTTAGGGGTATGTTGTCAATATGATAGTTACCAGGGGTGGATGTCTTCCCGAAGGACACAATTATGCATTTCTTGGCATTTAGTTTTAGTCTGTGCTTCTGACACCAGTTGTTTGTCAGTGTCAGCCCTTCATGGAGAACTTTTGTGTTGGTGAGTGTTTCAGTGACAGCTCCTAATTTGCAATCATCAGCAAATTTAGTCAGCCAGAAGTCACTGACATTGTCTTGACTTCAGAAAAGTAAATGCCAAAGAGGAGCAGTCCCAGGACTGATCCCTGAGGGACTCCAGTTGTAACTGGCTTCTTTGTAGAGGTAGACTCCCCAGTTCTAACTTCCTGGGTCCTATCTGTAAGCCATCTGGGTCTACACTAGGTGACATAAGGGTTTGTACCTAACCTCTTAAGTTTGTCAACAATGACCGAGTCGGGTACTGTGTCAAATGCCTTGGGCTGGTCAAGATAGGCAGCGTGAATCATTTTGCGCTCATCTCTTGCTTTGGTGACCTTCTCAAAGAAGTCCACCAGGTTAAGTAGACATGACATGCACTTGATGAAACTAAATTGGGTTGGCTCCAGTTTCTGGAGCTTTTCTATGTCAATATTGATCACTTCCATGATAATTCTTTCCATGGTTTTACATATGAGACTAATGAAACTTATGGGTCTATAGTTTCCAGGGTCTATAGATGGCCCACGTTTGTACAGGGGGATGACCACTGCTATTTTCCATTCATGAGGCATGAAGCCTGTTTGGAGGCTACTGTTAAATAGCAATTCCAGTGGGTCTGATTGGTCATGTTTCATACTATTTAGAAGGCATCCTGGGATAATGTCTGGGCCCATTGATGCAGTGTTCTTATCCATAGAGACAGCATTAAGGACCTGTTCCCTAGTGGCAGGGGAGTTACATTTGATGGTATTTTCTGAGGGAAGGTTGAGGGGGAGAGAGTGGTAAAGTTGGAGCTGAATTTGTCAGCCAGGAGGTTTGCTATATCTTCTGACTCAGTATAGGTGGTTCCATTTACAATGACCTCTGCACACAATTGTATATTGCCTTTGAGGTTGTGGACATAGCTAAGGAATGCCTTGTAGTTGTCCTTGGCCTGGGATGCCAAATTTACCACATATTTGGCTTTAGTAGACTTTATTTGTCCTCTGAATTGTTTGTTTAGTTTAATGAGAGTGTTTTTATCCTGCTGGGTGCTGCACCTCCTAATTTTTGCCATGATTTTCTTCCTTTTGTTATACAGCCTAGTGACTTTGTGATTCCACCAGGGTGGCTTGTTTTTTGAGCTAGTTCTGTACTTCTTGCAGCTGTTAACATGCTTGTACAGGGTTTCTATTAACAGGTCTGCATAGGCAGCAGTGTTCTCAGGGTTTATGGGGGCTTGAAATTTTGCCAGGTTATCACTTAATAGTAGGAAATTAGCCTTCAGCACAGCAACAAGGTGTTCAGACCAACAAGCAATAATGGGATTTGGATGGGCAGCAAGAAAATTGAGAAAATGCACCCGTATGTCACTTTTACTACTTCCTGTGCGGGTAGCCCATGTGTGACGTACAGCGCATACAAGATCATATGGTTTTGGTATACTGGCTGAACATTGGGCTAACCTGGGTTGGAAATGCCTACAGTATTGAATATTGCAACAGTAATATAGAAGGACATAGTCTAATACAGTGAGAAAAGGTAATCTGGGACCACAGACTAACTCACATGTAAAATGGCAAGCTGTCATACTGATGCAAAAACTAAATAATTTCCATTTAGAAAAGACATCCCTAATGGTAGTTTTTTTTATTTATTTGTTGGCTTCATTTAACATCTGAACACATTCAGAAAAGAAGAGAATAACACATTATAAAACATCAGCCTTTGGGCTGTGAACTGAAGACTTTACAGAGAGAGATGAAACAGTTAACCCTGCTTTTGAAAGAACAGACCCTCCCTGAAGAAGTCAGACAACTAGGGCACTTCACAACCGTGACTGTGGAGGGAAGGCATATAAAAGCTGTTCTTCCAGTCCTGTAGAATAACATCCTGTGCCCCACTGAGAATACAAGGAAGCTCTGCTTCAGACGGGAGGTAATAAGAGTTATCTGTGGAACCCTATATGCTATGGTCAGTTGTTAAAAACAGTTCTGAAAGGAGCTACCTCTCATGTCCCAGAAGTATTCTTTAGCTGTTCTTTTTCTTCTTCTTTTGGCTTTTCCCAGTTAGGGGTCGCCACAGCAGAACTCCAGTCCGCTAATGATTGGCAGTAGATTTTTTAATGGGTGCCGAGGTGCCAGCTTGACGCACAACCTTCAATGAAGGCACACCCATTCTATGCATGTCTTTCAAACAACACTCGACCATGGGGAGGGCATGCAGACTCCACACAGAAGGTGCTCCAGCCGAGAATCAAACAGGAGAACCTCTTGCTGTGAGGCAACAACACTAGCGCTGCACCACTGCGGCTTCCTATTCTATTTTTCCAAAAACATGGTGATCTACTGACAGGTGAACAGCTATCAAGTGGAAGTTGAGCAAAACACAAAAAACTGCACAGACATTTTGCAAAACTGGTAAGAACGCATTCACCACAATTTATCTCTGAACTAGATCATGGTGCCAGTGTCTGTGACTACCTACAATGTACCCCTATTTACATATTTCTTGTACCCCCTTATAATAAGTACCACTATCAATATTTCATTGTCAAATTTTGATTCAAAATTACATGCAACTTCAGCTCAGTGGGGTACCAAGTAAAGTTTGCATGTCTAGGAGAGTTCCTCAATCAAGATCCATTGTGTTTATCATAAGAAATTGATAAGGAAGGGGAAGACAACAGAATCTGCCTGCATTCACCTGGGCTGTTGCCACACACTAATGTAATTCCATGACTAATGAGGAATTAAAGAAATCAATGTCTATGGAATATGTCATATGATCCCAAGGATTACTCAAGTACTACTGAATATTCCTCATGTGTAGCCTGGTATTCTGTATCATCATAATATTGACTGATTGACATATGACTCAGAATGCTAAGGAAGACACTTGCTGTCAAAGCAGGTTGAATTGGCAAAAAGCAAAACAGAGAAAGTGTTCATGATCGCAGGCAAGCCAACACCGTTTACATTGCATATGTGATGAGCCCCTAAACCCACCCGATGATTATTACATCTGAATGAGGCCAGCCCAATGAGTGTGACAATGAGCTTTTCATCACAGGCACAGCACAGACCCCTGGCTAGACCGTGTTAGACCACCTCGTGATCACACTGTATGAGCAGCAGCAGTCAAAAACACTGATCATGTCTGAGCATCTGTGGTAGCTGTGACATGAGTCGGCATGCACAAATAACAAAACTACATTGCTAATGTACTGTTCCATATTAAAGCAATATATATGCACAGATATTTTATGAAAGGAAAATTGTGAAGGATGACTAACAATGGAGTGTAGAGGTGTTAGCAAAAACACAGAAACTACAGAAACAGACAGATGATTGCAAAGGGAATTGCTGACCAAAGCAGAGATGCAAAATACAATGGAGAAGGGGATATGGCAATACCTAAATGTAGAATTATGTGAAACTCGGACATCAAAGGTGGGATACAGTAAAGTAATGTAAGGTTCTGACCTACCACAGTTCTGACAACATCAACGTTTGACCACAGTACGTGCATTATAATATGAATGTCATGCAAAAAAATAAAATATTTAACCCTGTTGAGATTTGACCCACTGAATCTTTCCACATATATTATATCCTAAGTTCCTTAACAAGAAAGGCAAGAGCTCGACTTGCAATGAAGATATCAAGGAAGCACATTTTCAGACTGATAACAGGAAAAGAACGCCAGGCCTCATGAAAACTGAATCCATTCAACTGTTCAGTGATATCCTTCCAAACAGTGAATTATCAAAGTAAGCCACAGAAAGTCCGTCTGTGGCAGTAAACTTACCATAACAGTACAGCTTCTAATAGATCACTGCTGCAGTATCCTAAGCTATATTTGTACTCCCTGTGAAAGGCCAGCTTTTCAAAGCTTAAGGGCACCTTCCACCTGTTCCAACAGTCTGTAGCTTGACAGAGGAGAGCAGATTATTTCAGGGCATTTTTTTGCCTAGAAGAGAGGAAAGAGCCCTGAAAGAACAATGCTAGGAAAGATGCTCAACAATAAAATATATATAAAAATGTATATGTATCCACACCCTAGCAACGCAAAAAAGACAAGGACCCAAATAAGGGAGGTGGCAGGAAGAGAGGTCACTTCAACAGTGATTTGTTAGTACAACTACTGTTATGTGAGTACATTTATTTACTTAATCGCACTATATTCAACATATAGACAACTGTTCCAATACCTTAAGCTAGAAGGGTGGATTACCATACTTTTAGAAGACTAAAAGAGGGAGGAGGAAACCCTGGAGAAAAAGAAGTTATGTCCTTACCATAACGTTCCATGTGGAGTGTTCATCTCGCCTTGGTTATTACACATGGGTTCGGAGCCGATCCTCGGCTCCGTGCCGGCCGACTGCAAGCTCTGCATCGAGAAGAAGCTCGAGGACATCTAATACCCACAATCCCCCTCTGCCTTTACCTCAGATCTAGTTTGCAAGCAAACCAGACATAAAGCACGCACACATGCCAACTATATACATAAAAATACATATATACAAACATACCCAGAGTATGATAGTAACAGTAATACTGCAACAGCAGAAGGAGAATACTCCAGACCAGGCACCAAATCGAACGTTCTTCCTAAGGGTGGGAAGGGTGGGAGTGTAATAACCAAGAGATGAACACTCCACATGGAAGCGTTATGGTAAGGACATAACTTCTTTATGTGAGAGTGTTCAATCTCGCCTTTGTTCTTACACATGGGTAGCGTCCCTAGCTCCATGATCCTGAGGAACTCAAGGGAGAACGTTCTTGAGCACAGTGGAACCAAAGGTTGCCCTATCCCTAGAAACCCTGTCCACTTTGTAATGAGATATAAATGTATGTGGTTTAGCCCAAGTAGCAGCCGCACAAATAGTGTCTAAAGGTAAGCGAGCTGCGTGAGCCAAAGATGTAGAAATTGATCTGGTAGAATGTCCTCTGGGTTTTGCTGATAATGTTTGATCAGAAGCTTCATAAACATAAATGATACAGTCAGTTAGCCACTTCGAAAGAGTTCGTTTCGTAACTGCAAGACCCTTTCTGCTGTCAGCAAAAGCTACAAATAGTTGATCAGATTTCCTGTGATCTTTTGTTCTATCCAAATAAAATCTGAGTTGTCTATGGACGTCTAGTTTGTGCAACATATACTCCAATTTATTAGAGTGGTTTTAAAGAAGGTGGGTAATTCGATGGACTGATTAATATTAATAGTAGAACAAACTTTGGGAAGAAAGGATGGATTAGTGCGTAGGGATACTCTGTCAGAATGAAAAATTAAATAGGGATGTTTGACCCGAAAGGGCCTGCAGCTCAGACACCCGTCTAGCAGATGTAATAGCCACTAGAAATAATGTTTTCCATGACAAAAATTTCAAAGTGCAACTTGAAGCTGGTTCAAAGGGTGGTAACATCAATTTAGAGAGCAATAAGTTTAAATTCCACGGTGATGTCGGACTTCTGACTGGTGGTCTGATATGAAAGGAATCTTTTAAAAGGCTTTACAAAGTCTGTGAGCCATAATAGGTGCACCACTTTCTTCTACATGATAGTTAGAAATGGCAGCTAACTGTACTCTTAAAGTAGCCGGGGAAGCTCCTTCCTGAAATAATTCAGTCAAAAATTCTAAAATCTTATTCAACGGAGCTGTAATAGGGTCCAACTGATGTGACTCCAGAAGACAAAAGCTTCCACTTACTGGTGTAAGTCTTTGTAGTGGAAACTTTATGAGAAGCTACCAAAATATCTTGAACCGCCGATGTAAGGGGAATTGACCTGGCTAGAAAGGGAAGCGGAGCAGCCAAGCTGCTAGATGGAGAGATTCTAGGGATGGGTGAGGAACTCCTGACGAATGAGTCAGTAGATCTGGCTCTGGGTCCAGCATCCAAGGTCCCTGAATGCGGTGATGCAATAGAAAGGGGAACCAAATTTGACGAGGCCAGAACGGAGCAATGAGAATTATAGTCCTCTGAAGGTTGTTTGCTTTCTGTAGAAACTTTGCAATCAGGGGAAATGGAGGAAAAGCATATAGGAGACCGGGGCCAATCGTGCACCAGCGTCCCTGGGGACTTCCCTGGAGGGTAATAGGGCAAAGTAGCTCCTGCATTTGGCGTTCATTGGAGACGCAAACAGATCGCAGGTAGGCTGGCCCCATTTGCGAAAAATCCTTCCCACAACTGACTGTTTGAGGGACCACTCGTGAGGCAATAGTATTGCCTTGCTCAGCCTGTCGGCTATGGCGTTGGATGACCCGGGATGTGCGTTGCGATCAGAAAGCGACCGGTGGACTCTGCCCATTGCCAAATTCTCATGGCCTCTCTGCATAGTTGGTAAGACCTGGTTCCCCCTTGCTTGTTTATGTACCAGACTACGGACATGTTGTCTGTCTGAACTGCAATGGTCCCTGGAGGAAGAAGGGAGCAAAGTGTTGCAACGCCAAAACACTGCCCTCAACTCCAGAACATTGATGTGCAGATTGTACTCAGATTGGTCCATTAAGCCTTGGACTGTCTGTCCCTGAAAGATGCCCCCCACCCTATCAGGGAAGCGTCCGTGGTTATAAAAGCCGCTGACGGTGTGGGTAGCACAAATGGTCTTCCGGGATAGGTTGCAAGTCTGAACCCCCCACATGAGGTGTGTTTTGCATGTTTTGTTATCAATATTTCGTGAGTCAGTGGAAGTTGTTGGAATGACCATTGTGCAAATAGAAGCCATTGTAGCACTCTCATGTGCAGTCTTCCCAATGTTATCGCAATGAGAGAAGCTGCCATGAGACCCAAAACTTTCAGAACAATTTTTGCTGGGGACTTTCTGGATGACAGAAGAAGGGAAATGTTGAATTGAAGTGCTACTATTCTCTCTGTAGGAAGTTTTAGAACTAACTGACGCGTATCTAATTCCGCTCCTATGAATAAGATATGCTGTGATGGCTGTAGCAACGATTTTTCGAAATTTACTGAAATGCCAAGGTGTGTACAAAGTTGTAGGGTGTAATCCCTGGCTTGTATCAGTTGACGCCTGGTGTTGAGATGGCTTAGGTCCAGAATTGGCCTCCAGTCCCCTGTTTTCTTTGGAACTAAAAAGAACCTTGAGTAAGTTCCGAATCCTCTTTGGTCCGCTGGGACTGGTTGGATGACTCTTTTTTCTAGCAGCTTTGAAATTTCTGTAGCTGCTGGCTCTCGCAGATGGGGTGGTACATCTGGGAGTTTTCTCTTTGGAATGGGGGTGGATAGAAATGGGATTTTGTAACCTCTGGTAACAACGCTTTTTACCCAATTGTCTGAAGAAAGGTTTTGCCAGGCCTGAGGGTATAAAGCTAAGCGACCCCCGACTGCCTCCAGAGCAGGACAGTCGGGCCTCCTCTCAGGAGTGCTGAAAAGGTTTGCCAGGGAGGTTATCCCTGTCACCTTGGTTTTGCGGACCCCCTCTGCCGCCAGGGCGGCGTCTTCCACCTCTGCCCCCGCCTCTAGAGGGGGCATCACCCTGTGTGTTTGGGAAAGATCCTTGGGGTTTTCGAAACCACATTTTCCCACCACGTTGCCCTTTGGGGTGCGGTCTGGAAGGGGTGGAAAAACGGACTCCGACAGCAGACAGAGTCTTTCCCTCCTGTTCACACCGGGTAAGGGTCTCCTTTACTTTAGGGCCAAAAAGTGTGGCTCCGTCAAATGGGGCGTTAGTAAAGGAAGACTTGAAGGCTTCCAAATGAACATAAGCGCATCCAGGATTGCCTACGAAGAGCAATCGCTGAAGCCCTGCCCTACTCGATCCTTCGGCTGCATAGGATATCAGCCTCATGGACGAGTTCACAATGGGCGTAAGGGTGTTGAGATGCGCTGTAACTTTCTCTGAGACAGCGGCATCTGTAGCACCCTGGAGGGTATCTCCCAACTCTTTGACTAGATCCCTCTGTAAACGTGTAAAATGAGTCAAATAGTTCAGGGAACGCATAGAGAAAGCAGCTGAACTGAAAATGCGCTTCCCGTATCTGTCCATGGTCCTAGAATCTTTGTTAGGCGGATGGACAGATGAGGAAGACTCCGACATCTCCTTTTTCGTGGCCGCTGCCACCACCATGGCGTCTACTGGAACTCCTTTGGTGAGGTAAGCTTTGTCCTGTGGTGCCGTGATGTACTTATTTGGCTTCCTAGGGACTGGTTCCACCGTGTCAGGAGTCTCCCACGCCCTTCGAGCAATTAATTCCATTAACTCATCAAAGGGCGGAGTGACCCAGGAGGAGGAAGGGCGGGCACCAAATGCCTTCAGCAAAACTGAATCATCCTCAGAAGGGGGGAGGGCTTGTCAGTCACCTCTCTGTTTTAGGATCTCCAAGATGTCAGAAAAAGAGACATCCTCTGAAGGTGACTTGGGGGACCCTTCTGACTCATCTAAGTCAGTATCAGATGTCAAGGATTCTTGTGGAGAATCCAAGTGTCTCCTCTTACACAGTCTTTTCCTAGGAACTTCTTCGTGGGGAGCATCCGAAGAAGCCTCCGAGGAAGAGGGGGCACCCTCCAGGGGTGGCTGAGACACTGGTGCCCGACGCTTGGACGTGGCCGTGGGTGCAGAGGAAGATAACGGTCCTTTGTGGGGAGGAGAAGCTGTACCTGCTGATGTGGTTGTCTGGGTAGACAACACCTTCCTCATGAGGTCGAAGGCCCCCGGGTCCCGAGTCGAGGTATCTCCCGGTTCCGAAGAAATGGGAAGAATCCCCGAAACAGGAGCCGAAGGCACCGACCCCGAGGACGGAACCGAATCGATCCGTGCCGAGGCCCCGAGAGGGAGCGTCGGAACCGAAACATCGGTCCGACTCTCGGTCCCGGAACCAAGGACGGATCTTCGGCCCTGAAACTCCGGTACCGGATCGGATGGAGTCGAGGTGAACGGTGCCGACCGAGAAAAGGATGGTTCTGGCACCGAGGGCTCCACAATCATCAGGTCAGCTTCTTCCGGCTCCGAAGACTGGACAGGTCTCGGAGGAGGAACAGGTGGAGATAGTGGCAGGCCTTCAAGTCTCGACATCAACTGAGAGGAGACCGAGATAAGCTTAGATAGGGCCGTATGCTCCATCAGTTTCTGCACCACACGGTCCACATCGGTGTCGGAAAGGGGCCTAGAAGAACGAGTCGAAGGGATCGAAGACGGAGCCGACCTCAGCAGAGTCGGTGGAGGGAGCTCCGTCACCGGTTCCAAGACTCGAGGCTCGGAAACTGCCAACAGTTGAACACTCGGCCCCGAAGTCTGTGGAACCGGTGATCTAACTAGACCAAGAGCTCGGAGCCGATGACTTTGGCTCCGACGCCTTCGACCCCTTTGAAGACTTGGATGCCTGGTCTGAAGCATCCAGAGCCTCCTGGAAAGAGGGTTTCAGCAATCCCCTGTCCATCAGTTTCCTCGCCTATCTGTCATGACCCTCCCACTAAAAGAGTGACAAATAGAGCAGTCCTCTTGTAAGTGGAGAGGGCCAAGACAGTAGACACAGGAACTGTGGTTGTCTGTGACCGACATCTTTTGGCCACACTGACAACGTTTGAAGCCAGATTTTAATTTCTCTGACATAATACCAATAGAAAAGAAACAGTCCAGTCCAGTAAAAGTCAATTCCAGTGAAAGAGAGTCAAATCCGGTAGTAGAAGTCAAAGTCTTAGAAAGCAGACTACAATCAATATCTTAGTCAAAGTAATCCAAGTAGGGGTGGTAGGCCCCGAAAAACTCTGTACCCTTTAGTTAAACTAAGTAACTAATCTAAGGAACCGAGAATTCTAAACCCACTCACACACCTTACTCTTAACTTAAATGACTAGATTTAAAGTAGTTTTCTGAAAAATGTAAACATAATAGATAATTTCTTATCTGAAAAAGCCTCAAGCTAGCCTCCAGCGATGCGTATGCAGCAGCGGCAAACTAGATCTGAGGTAAAGGCAGAGGGGGATTGTGGGTATTAGATGTCCTCGAGCTTCTTCTCGATGCAGAGCTTGCAGTCGGCCGGCACGGAGCCGAGGATCGGCTCCGAACCCATGTGTAAGAACAAAGGTGAGATTGAACACTCTCACATTGGTCCTATCAAAGCTTGTTCTGGACATATAAAGGAAATCCAGATTGTAGTATTTTGCAAAAATATAAACAAAGAACTAAGCTGCTGCCTCAGGAATACAGTATAATCTGCCCCTTTCCAGAAAGCCACAGAAGAAGCCAAAGCCCTCGCAAAATGGGCTCTAAGCCTGCCTGGAAAAGGCTCATTATGATGAGCATAACAAAGTGATACCATGATACAATCAACTGGAAATAGTCTGCTTTGAAAATGGTTGCCAGTTCCTCTTACCTTCAAAAGAGACAAACAGCTGATCAGCTTTGCTGAAAGCTTGAGTTTTGCCTAGGTAGATCTGATCTGCCAAAGGAGATCCTACCCTGGTAGGCAAAATTAAATAAATAAGAATCTTCTCTTCCTTTATTTTGGGGGTAAGAAAAGTAGAAGGGGAAATGAATTGTCTGGATTAAAGTAAACTTTGAGATCACCTTAGGCATAAAAGGATTAATTACTAAAGAAATCCTGTCCTTTGAAAAATGAGGTAGGGTTGACAACATAAGAGCTTGTAACTCAGATAATATTCTGGCATATATCAGATAATATTCTAGCATATATAAAAGCAATGAGCAAAACTGCCTTCCATGTTATGGATTTCATTTCATAGGTTCATAGGTTCACAGGTTCATACTAGGCTATCTGCCCAAGGGCATTTATAAGCCTAGCCCAGAGTTTTTGTGGCTTTCGCCACCCCTTTAGTTTGAAGAAAATTATGCCCATTATTTTGCTGTGCCTCTGTCAAGCAGAGACACTGAGGTAATCCCTGGGGTATATCTGCGATCTCCCATCCATTGGTCAAGATTTCTCTTAAACACAGCCAGCGAGGTGCTTTGCCTCACATGTACCGGGATTTTGTTCCACAGCATAGGGAGTCTTTGGGTTATGAATCTGTCCCTCCAGCACATCCTATTAATAACCGTGTCAAGGTTTAAGTCTCCCGCCCTTGTAGTTCTGAGGGATCTAGATTTTTTGAGGTGAAGCATGTTCATCAAATCTGGGTTTGACATGGCCTTGTATGTCAGGCACAGGTCAACTCTGAGCAAGCGGTAAGCGACTGAATAGAGCTGAAGTTCTTTCAGTCGGGCAGCATAAGACATTTTTTGAGACCCTTTATCCGTTTGGTGAGGAACTTTGGGGCCTTTCCAGCTGCTGCAGGTGTCGGGTCAGATACATTCCGAATGGAGCATTGTACTCAATCATTGGTCTGATGAGTGATGAGTACAGGGGGACGATGACCTCCCTTGATCTAGATGTGAATCCCTTCATGATCAGGTGGGCAATGTAGAAGGTCTTCCTAACTACTTTAGCAACGTGAGTGTCAAACAAAAGGTTACTGTCAACCTGAGTCCCCAGATCCCTGATAACTTCTTCTGTGCTCAGTGGATTGCCACCTATATGGTAGCTAGGGGTAACCTTGTTTTTCCCGAAGGGTATGACTATACATTTCTTGGTGTTTAACTTTAGGCCATGGCTCTGGCACCAGTTATCCATTTCTGTGAGACCCTTCTGAAGGATATCTGTGTCAGATGTGTTTTCGACTATGGCGCCCAGTTTGCAGTCATCTGCAAACTTTGTCAGCCATAACCCTCCTGTGTTTGCTTGTACTTCAGAAAAGTAGATGCCGAACAAGAGTGGGCCCAGGACTGAGTCCTGTGGGACCCCACTTGTGACAGGCTTTGAGTCTGACATGGCTCCAGCAACTCTGACCCTGTGGGTTCTGTCACTTAGCCAGTTTGCAACCCATCTTGTGATGTATGGGTTTACATTTAAGCTGATGAGTTTTTCAACGATACCTGAGTGGGGTATTGTGTCGAAAGCCTTTGCCAGGTCGAGGTAGGCTGTATGGACTGCCTTTCCCTCATCAATGGCCTTGGTGACTGTTTCGAAAAAGTCAACCAAGTTTAAAAGGCATGATCTGCCTTTGACAAAGCCAAACTGGGTTGGATCCAAAGTCTGCAAGTTCCCTATGTCTTTATTTATGAGTTCCATTATGATCCTCTCCATGGCTTTGCAGATCAGGCTTGTCAAGCTGATGGGACGGTAATTTCCAGGGTCGGTGGAGGCATTGCCTCTGTGAAGTGGGACCACAGTTGCCGTGCGCCACTCCTTGGGTACGTATCCTGAGGTGAGGCTAAGATTAAACAGCTGTCCTAACTGCGGGTTTAATTCCTCGTTGAGTTCGTGGAGCACACAGCCGGGGACACCATCCGGTCCCATGGATGCTGTGTTTTTCGCCTTAGAGAGAGCAGTTCTCACCTGGGCGTTAGAGATGTTTGGGGGGCTACAATCCGCTGGTATAGATCTCTCCTTTTGGGGGGGGGGGAGAGAAGTTTGCACTGAACCTGTCAGCCAGTATACTGGCAATGTCTGTCGGTTCAGTAATTTTCACATCATTTTGAACTAATTCTGAGCATATCTGGGAGTTTCCTCCCAGGTTTCTAACATAGCTAAAGAAGGCCTTATGATTGTCTTTTGAGTCCTTAGCGATTTTTCTCTCAAAATTTGCCTTGGATGATTTTATGAGAGCTCTTAGTTTTTTACTTATAATGATCAAAGGTGTCTTACCTTTTAAGGATTTTGCTCTATCTTGTAGTAGCTTCCTCCTTTTGTTGTAGAGCTTGTTTATGGCTGGGGTCCACCAGACTGGACGCTTGCCTTTGGTACAAAGAGTCTTTGTTTTGTTTGGGATTGCCTGATCCATGCAGTCCTGTAGGTGCTGGTAGAAGGCATTTGTAAGTGATTCAGCGGCTTGAGTAATGTTTACCGGCTCGGGGCCTTAAAAGAGACCACACTAGTCTTTAGAAGTGTGAAGTCGGCTTTTGAGAAGTTCTTCACTGTGGTCTTTTTTATCTCAGGTGGGGGCGGGATGAGGACCTCCAGTGAGATTAGTTTATGATCTGATCTCACCAGCCTAATGAGTTGATTTCAATGGAGAAAGAGTAAGTTTTTCAAGCACAAAATTAAGACTGCAATGTGGAACCACACCCCTTTCAAAAAATGTTTAACTTGAATGTGGTTAGAAAGAGGGGATCAAAGGGAAGAGAAGCAGAACTGGCCAACAAATGCACCTTACTACAGGAATAAGAAAGGTCAATGGACAGTAACACAAAAATAATCAAGAAACAGAGGCAGTTGAGCATGAAGAAGACTTGTGATGCACAAACTAGAAAGCCTTTTCCACTTGTCCACTTGGACATGTATCATTTCCTATTAGCATTTTTTTTTTTGCTGCCTTCAGTACCTCCTCAGAATAAAGTGCTTAAAAATTATCAAAATTCTATCATCCATGGAGTTAGCTGAAGACATTTTAGGTCAGGGTGCATCACATAACCCCTGTCTTGTGCGAGCAAATCCAATCTGTGGGTAAGCCTGTGTTAAGTGCCCCTTGCTAGACTGGAAAAAAGGAAGAACCACTGTTGCCTGAGTTAAAAAGGAGTCACCACTATAATTTCGGAAATCCTTCTGGATCTTCAGAAGAATCCTGTATATCATTAAAAAGAGTGGAAAGGCATACAGGAACATTCTGGTCAATGGAAATGAGAAAACATCTGCCTTCCTTGCCTGTTTGCAAGGGGTCCTGGAGCAAAACTGCTTTAGCTGACTTTTCTGAAAGAAGGCAAACAAATCTGTCTGAGGTGCTCCTCAGCTGGGTCAATCCTTGGAAGACTCCAGGATGAAGTTTGCATTCACAGGGGTATGTCCTGGTCCTGCTGAGTTTGTCTTCCATCACGTTTTGCTCTAATGCAATGCATGAATCTTAAAAAGTCAAATTGAGCTGAGTTGCGATAATTCAGGCTATCACAGCAAGTGTGCAAACAGGGAAAGATCCAGTACTCCTGTGTTTTGTGTGTCATATCACTGTGGTGTTATCTGTGTAAATCAGCAGAGGTCCAGAGGTCCACAGGACCAGAGATGCTTTAAGGCTTTCAGGATGCTGATCACTACCAACATCTCTCTAACATTTATGTGCTTCTTTTTGTCTGTCTGTCTTCAAGGCTCCGCAGAGCTTGCACTTATACCCCTTTGCAAATTGCTCCCACATCAGGTCTGATGAATCTGCAGTGATAGACTGTAGGGGGAATGGGTTGAAAGAAAGAATGGAATACCTGCACTGCAAGAGATCTGATCTAACCAAAATAGAATCTTCCTCTTTACAAATCCCAGAACTGGGATATGAAAGGCCAATGAGTAGAGATCCCAATCCAGACTGATCTAAGGTACAATTGTATTTTCCTCATGTGGAGTCTGTCCATTAAAAGCATGACAGTGAAATTTAGCCCAAAATCCTGACAAACTTCCTTGCAGGTACGTGGCTTTGGTTGGAGAAACTCATGAAGAAATGTTGGGACATCTCTACTTTGGAAGAAGAAAGGCTCATCCCAGGTCAGAATCTAGCAGACATCTCAGAAAACAAGTATATCAGAAGTTTGAGAGAAGACTTCTGAAATTTAATTTGAAGTTGCTGAAGAGTTGTTAGCTGGAAAAACATCTGCAAGGATAAGACAATCATCAAAATATGGAAATATATGAATGCCTTGAAGTCTGCAATAAGCAATGACTGGAGCTAGACACTTTGTGAATACCCTCAGTGCATTGGAAAATCCAAGGGTATGACAGAGAACTGACAAATGTAAGCCAAACACAGCAACTCTTAAAAAACATATGAACTGCTTGCCAATGAGAATGTGATGACAGCCATCCTTCAAATCCAGCTTCAAAACCTTGTCAAAAAGATTTAAAAAAAAAAAGGTCCAATACAGGCCTCCAGGATCCTTCTCTTTTTGATACCAGCAGAATCAAATCCTTAAATAACGGTCTTTGCTCAGTTGGCAGTTAGCCAGAGGTTGTAAACCTCCTTTTACCAGCTACTGGTGCAGAATGGAAGGAAAAGGCAGACTTGGTTCATTGGGCAAGAAGGAATCTCACTGCCAAAGGTACTATTGGTGGATTACATTTAAAACCCAACTGCCTGTAACATTCCAGTGCCATAGAGGAAATTGAAGCTTTAGGTAGATGGAGAGGTGGCCTGGATGGGAAGGAGGAAGAGCCTGAGAAGACAAATAGTCATGTTTATCGACAGGACTGTCCTTGACCTTTTGAGGCCTTTCCTTTCATTTTGGAGCCTTCTTACCATTGCTTTTTAAAATGCTGTTTAAATTGCTTATGGAAAACAGGAGCTGGGGAGGACAGGAAAAGTACAGTCCTGCAAGCTGCACTTACCATAACATTAGATGTTCAAGTTCCTCATTGCTGCAGTAGCCTTTTGGCTATTTGGGTTGCATCCTGACCAGGATACAACTGGCCAGCTTCACAAAGATCTGGATTCCACCCACATGTACACTCTGATGCTGACTGGCTAGGCCCTTGGTAAGAAAGCAGCAGTCAGAATGCAAGCAATTTTAAGACTTTTGTTGCCCATAAAGAGTAAAAGAACTGACTCATACTGAACCTTTAAAAGATATAAACAGTAACCAAACTTTATATCCAACACTAACAATGTATAAACATAGGGAAGATAGCAGGTGGGTGTGGCAACTGCAGCAGTAAAAAATGTGAACATCTACTGTTACTGTAAGTGCAACATAACTGTGCTATGCTCACCTTTCTCACTGCTGTAGTAGCCTTTTGATTACATGGGTTTTCTACCAAAGGTTATTCAACATGGGAGGAGGAAGGATAAGGTCCCAGGAGACCCTGGAGAACAGTCCTAGCAAAGCCAGACCTGGTCCTTGAAAAATAATCCAGTTTATAATGTTTTGTAAAATAATGCACAGAAGACCACTTTTTTGCCTTTAGAATGCTTCTAGCATCCACCCCTTTCTCGTATACTAACCTCACTCCACACTCCCTCCTCCCCTCACAAAATACCTGCTAGCACAAACCCCACTCCAACTATTAACAGAAAACAAGGAGCAGGTCCTGGTGGTGCTTGCTAAAGCCATATACACAGCTTTAGTGGGCCCCAACAATATCCCTGGATGCATCCTAGATAGCTTCAAACATAACCTGTCAGGGCCACTTTAACCACATTTCAACTACAGCCTCAAATCAGACTTTCTACTAAGAGAATGGAGGACTGCAATGGTTATCCCAGTTTACAAAGGTGGACCATCATCTGCCCCTGAAAACTACAGATCCATTAATCTGACTAGTCTAATATGCAAAGCCATGGGACAAATTATCATGGAAATGATCAGCAAAGGTACAGGCAACCTTCAGCCATTGGAGCCAGCCCAGTTTTGCTTTATCAAGGGAAGGTCATGCCTACTAAATCTGGTGGACTTCTTTGAAAAGGTCACAAGACAATAGACGAGGGGAAAATAGTGCATACTACCTACCTGGACCTGGTTAAGGCATTTAAAACAATCCCTCATTCTGTTATGGTTAACTAACTAACCAAAATGTACATAAATTCATAAATGACTCCTTGGCACAACAGCTGACTCACAGATAGGACCCAGAAAGGCAGGATTGGTGAAGCCACCTCCAGTAAAAGACCTGTCACCAAAGGAGTACCTCAAGGCTCTATGCTGTAAAGGCTTCTATCTGGCATTTATGTCTTAGAGGTAAAGGCTAATGCCATGGGCCTTTGGCTGACCGAGTTTGCAGATGACTGCAAATTGGGAGTTACCATAGACTCCCTTAGGACACAAACATCTTAAAAAAGGGTCTAACACAGACAAATGACTGGTGCCAAAGTCCCAGATTAAAGCTCAATGCCAAAAAATGCATTATAATGCCTTTTGGGAAATCAGTCACACACGCTAATTATCCAACGATAAGACACTCAAGAGTTGACCTGGTAGTCAGGGATCTTGGAATATATGTAGATAGTAATCTGGTCTTTGACCAACATGTGGCCAAGGAAGTAAGAAAATCATTCTATGTTGCCCAACTAATAACTAAGGACATGGCATCCAGATACAACAAAGTCACACTGCCACTTTATTTGGCCCATCACCAAGTACAATGCCCCCTTCAGCATGTAATTGACCAAACATATGCAACACTTGGAACTCCCACAAAGGTTCCTTACCAGGTGAATCCAGGGTCTAAACATATTGTCCTACATGGATCACCTTAAATCCGTATCTCTATACTCAGATTCAGCACTGATGGACCTTTTGCACATCCATAAAATGAACAGAACCAGAACCACTAGGTCCAAAGATTTAAATTTTGCTTGCAACATAAATAGGGCATGCTGATGAGACAGACATGTCTCTCATAATATCTCCATACTCTGAAACAGGCTCCCCATCTATCTGAAGCAGAGTCTACCCCTAACTCTATTTAACAGCCTTGACCAAAGGATGGGAAATTGGAAATCCATCCCGGGCTGGCCCCCATGTCTCTGACAGACAGAGGCAGACCAAAAATGAACTATGCCTAAACTAAAATACATCCCCCCAATATAACCTTTAGAAACTTCCTAACATACTCCCTCCAAATAAACACCCATGATACAAAGGGACACAACTGGGTTGGGAGCTTATAAAGACCCTGGTGATCTTTAGCCTAGTATATATAGCTATGAACCTATGAAAGTCAAGGCCCTGGTAGAATGTGCCTTGAAACTGCCTGGAACAGATTTGGCATGATGGGAATAACAAAAAACAATAGCTGACTACAACAATCTAGAAATGGTCTGTTTTGACAAAGGCTGCCCTTTCTTCATTCCATCATAAAAAATAAACAGCTGATCTGCTTTTCTAAGGGACATAGCTTTGGAAAGATCCACCTGAGGTGTATATGTACATCCAGAGTATGTAGAATAATTTCTCCTTGGTTCATAGGATCTGGATAGAATGCTGTGAGATTGATGGCTTATTCAATACAAACTCTGAAATGACACTGGGCATACATGATGGGTTGGTTCTTAATGTGACCCTATCTCTACAGAAGACAAGATAGGGTCCACCCACCTTGACAGCTTCCAACTCAGATATTCATCTTGCAAATGTCAGAGCAATCAGGACTACAGTCTTCCACGTAATGAACCTCTGCCTGATCAGCTGGCTCAAAGGGAGACATAGTTAACATTTTTGGCAGAAATTTAAGATCCCAAGAAGACGCCATCTACTTTATTGGAGGCCTAAGATGCAAATCTCCTTTCAGAAACTATTTTACTAAAAACAGAGATGAACAGGAAGGACCCATGGGCAAACATGCTGTAACAGCTGAAGATGAACCTTGACAGAGGAATAAGAAAGGTCAGAGGAAAGTAAATCACACAAATATTTAAGAGTCAGTGGTGCATAATCCCCAATGACACCCTGATTATTGGCTAACACTAGACACCAACTAGAAATTATTTTCCACTTACCAGTATGACTTCCTAGTAGCAGGTTTTCTTGCTTCTTTTAATACCTTCTGCCCATCCTCATGAAAGAAGTTCCTAAAAGGTATCAAAAGTGAATCATCCAGGCAGTTAGATGAAGTTGTCTGAGAATGGGGTGGATTCAAACTCCCCTTGTCTTGTTTGAGTAGGTCCAATCTGTGAGGAAGTTTGTGGTAACTGCTATTGGCCAATTCCATATCAAGGAATAACTAATGTTGCTTGGGCCTAAATGGTGTCATCGCAATGACTTTTGGTGAGTCCTTCTGAATCTGCAGAATTACCTTGGATATCAGAAGAAAGGGTGGAAATCAATAAAGAGCCATCGCTGACCATAGGAATGAGAATGCATCTGTTTTCCAGGCCTACCTGCATGCTATCCTGGTGCAGAATTTGTTCAGTTGTCTATTTTGAAAGGAGGCAAACAGATCTACTTGAGGTGTTGCCCACACCTAGATCAATTCATCAAATACTCCCTCATTCAGTTTCCATTTGTAAGGGTCTGTCCTGGTCCTGCACAATGATACTATATTTTGCTCTACCAAAATGTAAGATGCCTGAGACATTGTAGAGTGCTGTGCAGCTACCTCCAAAGCCCTCATAGCCAGTCTGCAGAGAGGAAATATCTGGTGCCCCAGTTTATTTACATACCACATCACTGTGATGTTGTCTGTAATCACCTATAGACATCCTGGGGACCAAAGAAAAAAAATTAAAGCATGGATCACAGCCAACATCACTGTGACATTTATGTGCTTTTGTCTGTCTGAAGAGTATCCCAGGACATGGAACTTTGCCCCCATAGAAACTGCTCCCCAATCAAAATCAGAGGCATCTGTAGTTACAGACTGACTTGGGATAGATGCTGAAAATGGGAGACTCAGACTAAGCCATTTGCTATCTCCAACAATGCAGTTCCATTTTGAAAAAACCCAAAACTGAAATTCCAGAGGATAATAATGTTGGTTCTATGTGTATTTTAAAGCTAATAGTTGGTGCAGAGGATTGATTTTGTAAGCTGTAGATCTGGTAGTACAAGGCTGGATACCCTTAGCCCTTGTTTGCCTCCTGTGTGACCTGGAGCAAGTCAGTTAACCAGACATTACTCCTGCATTGCTCCTGAAAAGAGAATGTGTGCCCAGTGGATCTACTTGGTTAAGAAATAGGTATTATTACAACCCACCAGGAAGAATTATAGAACTAACTCAAAAAGCAAGCCACCCTGGTGGATTCACAGCATCAATATGATGTTTAACAGAAGGCAGAAAATCATGGCAAAATTAGGAAACATACCAACTAGCAGGATGAAAGTACTCTCATCAAACTAAACAAATAACTCAGAGCACAAATAAAGTCTACTAAAGCTAAATTTGAATTAAATTTGGCCTCCCAGGTCAAGGACAACCACAAGGCAATTTTAGCTATGTCCATAACCACAAAGACTATACACAATTGTGTGCAAAGCTCATTGTTATAGAGCCACATATAATGAGTCAGAAGACATAGAATTCCTACCGGCAGACAAATTCATCTCTGATTTTACCCTTCAACCCTCCCCCAGAAAATACCATCAAATATAAAGTACAGTTGTGTGCCTACCATAAATGTAGATGTTCGAGTGTATTCACTGCTGCAGTCATTACATTTGGGTTATCCTGCTGGCAGGCTACCCTCAGTTGGCCTGAATTCCAAAGTCCTGGTCTGGCGTCGGCTGCTGTCACCTCTTCCTTGACGTCAGTGTGCCAGGGGTACATAAGATGCAGCCGACGCCATTTCCTTCAGTTTTTCTTGCCCCAGATGTCAGGTGCCCCCAAGAAGGTAGGCAATACATATTGCTTATAAAAACATACTGTAAAATAAAAACAATACCTTCATCTGCAAGCAAATACACCACATAGGTTGTATACGATAGAGAAGTATAGATAAGTCCCAGCAAAGAAAGGGGGATGGAGGGTGGGTAACCTGGACTGCAACAGTGAATACACTCGAACATCTACATTTATGGTAGGTACACAACTGTACTATGTTCATCGTGTTTCACTGTTGCAGTCATTACACTTGGGTTGAATCCCAAAGCTGAGGTAGGGCGGCTGGGTCTAAATAGGATTAGGAGTGGCTATGAGGCCCTGCAGAACTGCAGTGGCAAAGCCTGCTCTGTATTTAGAGTAAAGAGGTAAGTGGTAATGCTTGGTAAAAGTGTGCACTGAGCTCCAAGTTGCAGCCTCCAAAATTTCCTTGGTTGGTACTCCTCTGAGAAAGGCTGCTGAAGTGGCTGCTGCCCTGGTAGAATGTGGCCTAATATTCTTAGGCACTGACTTGCCATGCTGTGCATAGCAGAAACGAATACAGTGTCCTATCCATTTTGAAATAGTCTGCTTTGAGATAGCCTTTCCTTGTGATCCTGCAGTGCATGCTACAAACAGTTGCTCAGTTTTTCTGAAAGCTTTTGTTTTGTCCAAGCAGAAGCGTAGCTGCCTGTGTATGTCCAAAGAGTGCAGAAGTCACTCCCTTTTATTCTGGGGATTTGGATAAAATGTTGGCAAATGAATGGTTTGGTTAACAGCCACACTGGATACTACCTTTGGCATAAATGTTGGGTTTGTCCTTAGAGAAACCCTCTCCGGATGAAAAATGATAAAAGGTTCCACTGTCATTAATGCCTGTAACTCTGAGACTCTTCTTGCTGAAGTTATTGCTAGGAGCAGAGCAGTTTTCCATGATAAGAATTTTATGTCAGCTGTATTGGCTGGCTCAAAAGGAGGTAGTGTGAGCTTTTCCAAGACAAAGTTGAGGTCCCATGTAGGTATCGGTGCTCTCCTTGGGGTTCTTATGTTTTTTGCCCCTCTGAGGTACTGTCTTAGCAGTGGATGAGAGAAAATAGGAGGTTCCATATTGTAATGAGCTGAAATGGCACAGGCATGGATCTTAATTGAAGAGAAGGATAGGCATTTGTCCAGCATCTCAGTTAGGTATTGTAAAATCTGAGGAATATTTGGAGCAAGTGGTTCAAGTCCTTGTGCCTGGTTCCAAGCACAGAATCTCTTCCATTTTTCTGCATAAGATTTCCTGGTGCTGGGCCTCCTGGCTTCCAAAATGACATCCATAACAGCTTTAGAGAGAGGTGTATTCTGAGTGGCTATATTATCCGCCATGCAGCCAGATTTAAGGTACTGAGTTGGCTGTGCAGGATCTGATTGTTTTGTTGAGTCAGAAGATGAGGAATTAGAGGTAAAATCCAGGCTGGGCCTTGAGACAAGCTCTTTAGGATTGGGTAACAGTGCTGGCATGGCCAGTCTGGGGCAATCAAAATCATTTTTAGCTATTCTTGTCTGACTTTTAGGAGCACCTTGGGAAGGAGAGGCAGTGGTGGAAAGGCATAAACTGTTAGGGTTTTCCAACTGAAAGATAGAGCATCCACTTTCCATGCTTGTGAGTATAAGTCCTTGTGCAGAATCTCTGTAGTTGGTAGTTTGAGGGGAGACAAAGAGATCTATGTCTGGGCATCCCCATTTCCTTGTTATCATGCTGAAGACCTGTGGATTTAGTTTCCACTCGTGAGGGTCCATGAGGTTTCTGCTTAGTTCGTCTGCCAGAGTATTTTTCTTTCCTGGCAGAAATTGTGCCTGCAGATGTACTTGATAGGTCAGTGCTGTGTTCCGCAAAATCATGGCTTGCCTGCAGAGGGGGTAGGAATGTGTGCCCCCTAGCTTGTTTATGTACCACATAACTGTAGTATTGTCTGTCTTTAGTAATAGTTGTCCCGGATGTAGTAGATCCTTGAAGGCTGTCAGGGCATTCTGTACAGCTAGCATCTCTTTTTGATTGATGTGAAGATGCATTTGGTCCGTGGGCCACGTGCCCTGAATACATTTTCCTGCTATGTGTGCCCCCCAGACATAATCCGATGCATCTGTTGATAATGTCTACCTGGCTGTGGGTAAAGTGAAAGGCTGTCCCTTGTTGTGGTGACAGGCCAGTGCCCACCATCCAAACTCCTGTTGCAGGCAGGGAATAAGAGTTATTATTGTTTCCAGGCTGTGGCACTGCTGAGTCCAAACACTTTTTAGGTACCATTGTAGCTTCCTCATATGCAGTCTTGCATATGGAATTAGCAGGATGCAAGATGCCATGAAGCCCAAAGCCTGCAGAATTTTTCTTGCAGGTAGCTGGGTCTTTGTTGCCATCATTTGAAAATAATGAGTAAGTTGCCTTTGCTTGTCTGGCGTGAGATATGCCATCTGGGCAGTTGTATTTAAGCTTGCACCCAGGAATATTATCTCTGGAGAGGGTACTAGTTTTGATTTATTTTCATTTACTGTGTACCCTAGGCAAATTAGTAATTCTTTTACAAATGCCAGATGCTTTAGTATAATGTCCTTGCTCTCTGCTTGAATAAGACAGTCGTCCAAGTAGGGATATATTTTAATTCCTTTTTGTCTGCAAAATGCAATTACTGGTGCCAGGCATTTTGTGAAGACCCTGGGCGCAGTAGATAAGGGCAGTGCAAAGAATTGAAAATGCATTGAGCCCGCTATGAATCTGAGGTATCATCTGCAAGATTGTCTGATTGGGACATGCAGGTATGCCTCTTTGAGGTCCAAAGTAACTAGCCAAGCCTTCTTGCCCAGCATGGGTAGAAGTTGCTGCAGTGTCAACATTATGAATTCTGGAACATCCAGGAAAGTATTTAGAATTGACAGGACGAGTATTGGTCTCCAGGCTTTGTCCTTTCTGGGCACCAAGAAAAGTCTTGAGTAAAAACCTTGCCCCTGTTCTTGCTGTGGTACTTTTTGAATAGCTCTCATGTCCATGAGAGCAGAAATCTGTATTTGTGCCTCTGCCCATTGGTTTTGTGGCAGGTCTGGCATACCTTTTGACCTTGGTAAGGTGTGAAAGTGGAACCTGTAACCCTGAGAAATTCTATTCAGTACCCATTTGTCCTGGGTGATCATGTGCCAATTTTGTGAGAAAGGTGCTAGTTTTCCCCCTAAGGGTGCTGTCAAAAGGTAAGTGCTTGGTTTTTGTAGAGGGAAGTCATTGGGACTGTTTCCTATAAGGTTGTGATTTGTCTTCTCTGCCTTTGGAGGCTGAAGCACCCCATTGTTTAGGTCTGTATAAGCCTTGGGGCTGAGATCTGCCTCTTGGGTGTCTGTATCTGCCTCTTTGTGGCCTGTCTGACACTGGAAAGGACCAATATTTAGAAGGCCAGTTCCTGCTAAATCTAGGTGGCTGAACCTGTAAGAAATCCTTTACTGTCTGCATTGATTTTGCTTTATCCTCCATTTTCTTTAACACCTCTTCTGCCTTAACACCAAACAAAGTATCATGCTGTAATGGAGTATCCAATAATTTTGCTTTAACATGATCAGGCAAACTTTGTTCTTTTAATCAAGCATGCCTTCGAATGACAGAGCCTGTAACTGCGGCTCTGCAAGAAGCCTCTAATGAATCAAAACCACATTGCAGAGTATGCTTTCCCACTTGTTCAGCTGCATGCAGTAAATCCTGCATTTCCTTATTGTCAGGACATTCTGAGCTTATAAGCATTTTCTGTTTTAGCAAAGACATGAGGTACTGTTGATATTTACGCATGTGAAACTGGCAGTTTAAAGCCCTTACAGCTAAAGTAGCAGACGTGTAAACTTTTTTCCCCCATCTATCCAGGGCTCTAGAATCCCTACCAGAGGGAACAGGGTTTTTTGCAGTGGAAGCCCTTTGGGACCCTGAGAAATTGTTTCTGGGTCAGCAGCAGGGTTTTTATAAAGAACTTTATGAGAGTCTGGGACCCTGTAGTACCCATCTGGCCTGACTGGTGCAGGTGGTAAAGACTCAGGAGACAAACTGGATTCAGAAAAAACATCATCAACAACATCTAGTACAGGGGGGATAGCAAGGGGCCTGTGCCGAGGCAGTAAAAGAAAATCTGTGAGCCTTTTCTTGGACTCTGAATAATCCTGGCTCTCCCAGTGGAAATGCTCCCTCATGGTATGCAGGGTTTCCCCAAAAGAGTAATCCTCAGGAGGAGAGGCTGAAGGGATAGATTCTTCAGCATCAGAGTCCTCATAGGGAGGAAGAGAATATCCCTGTTCTGAAAAGGAATCAGAGGAAACAGAAACCTTGTCTGAGGAGTCATAGTCAGTGCCTTGCCTAGGCCTTTTATCAGGAGGGTGATGGGAACCCCTGATCACAGTAATTAGGTCCTTGGCCATTTTAAGCATCTGTTTCTTTGGCATGGATGACTGTCCAGGAGAATGCTGTACTTGTTTCTTTGTCTTTAATGGCGTTTTAGACTTTGCCTTGGCTGCTGAAGTAGACTTGATAATAAGTTGTGTAGTTCTGAAAACACCCTCAGAAGTCGATGCCTGCTCAGCGGCTCCGGACCCATCTGAGGGAATAGTTTCCATAGGCCCAATACCCTGAGTTTCCAGAGGCCTAGTAGTCTCCACATGGGAGTCAGAGGCGTCTGTGGCTTTGAAGTAGCAGATGTTAGGGGCTGCAAAAGCGCCTCACTGAGAACCGGTGACTGGCCTAGAAGAGGCTTTGTCATCGGTTTTGGACCTCAGATGCCTGTCCCTTTCTTTGTCTTTGCATTTTTTATGAATTCTGGTCGTCGGTTGTTCCAACGGCATTATGTAGTTAAACCTTTGGCCAAAGTAATGTAAAGCAAAATTAAACCGATGCTTAATAGTGCGCTGGTTGAATCTAGCATAACCGACAACTAGCAACGTTGTGGTCAGGGCCTAGGCAAGAAATACAGTAAGAGTAAAAACCCTTATGAGGTATTTGCTTTCCACAAGAAATACAATTGTTAACTTTTACTGACATTGGTCTGGAGCAAGAAAAAGTTTCCCCAGTGGTGTACTTAGCTTTATTGAAGACTTAATTTCTGAAATTCAATTTCGAAAATCTCAGGAGTCAACTGACCGGCACTTGTGAACTGCTTTTGCTTCGGGCACCGCACGGCAAGAAAGACTGAAGAAAATGGCATCGGCTGCATCTTATGTACCCCTGGCGCACTGACATCAGGGAAGAGGCGACAGCAACTGACGCCGGATGAGGACTTTGGAATTCAGGCCGACTGAGGGTAGCCTGCCAGCAGGATAACCCAAGTGTAATGACTGCAACAGAGAAACACGATGAACATCTTTCCTTATTATCACTAGGGAACATGTCCTCAGTGCTCTCTCAAAGGCCAAGAATACTGCATTGATGAGCCCAGACTATATCCCATAATACTTTCTAAATGTCATGAAACATGACCTATCAGGCTCTCTGAAATTGTTATTTAACTGTAGCCTCCAAACATGTTTCATGCCTCACAAATGGAGAACAGCAACAGTCATCCCTCTGTACAAAGGCTGGCCATCTACAGACCCATAAGTCTCACTAATCTTATATGCAAAGCCATGGAAAGAATTATCATAGAAATGATCACTAATGATATAGGAAACCTTCAAGTACTGGACCTAACCCAATTTGGTTTTGTCAAAGGCAGTCATGCCTACTCAACCTGGTGGATTTCTTTGAGAAGGTCACCAAAGCAATAGATGAGAGTGCAAAGTGTGTTGAAAAAGGATCTAGAACTGGTCTCCTTGAAAGCTCTTTCTTTGGACCCAGAAACATTCTGGAGTAGAAGCCTTTCCCTTTGATCTAAAAGCACTGATTTTATGATTCCTGTTGAAACTCTTGAGGAAAAAACTCTGGTTTGGATGATGAGGATGTATTTTCCTGAAAGAAGGTATTTGCATCCAGTGCCAACCGTAACCTTCCTAAACCACTTTTATCACTCAAGAGTCTGATAGAATCTGCTGACAAAGGGTAATGTTGACAGACAGCGTTTGGGAGGGGGAATAGAATGCTGGCATAGTCATTCTAAAGTATACTTTTTAAAAGATCCTCATTTTTGGTTGTACCCCTCTTGCAATCTCTTTTTTACTCCTTGTTTGCCAGATGATGCTAGCAACTGCTGGTTTTGTCTTTAAAATGGTGCAGAGAATTTGAGAAATTTATAATGGAGGACATGAAAAATCCTAAGATACCCTTTGAATTAGTTCCCCCTCTTTCATCACTTTGTTTGAGAACTTAAGCATCAGATGGTCCAAACAAAACCTCCTTATCTAAAGTAGAATTTAAAATTTCAGACTTTACTTCAGTAGCAAACATCTGGTTACATACCTAGGCATACCACCTCAAAACTGTTGCAGTAGCAGTGGTCCTAGAGACAGAATCTGTATAATCATACACAGACCTCAAAGCATGTGTACATGCTTGGGACAGTTTAGAAATAATAGGATTAAGAAAGGAGCTACCTTCTGAAGGAAGTGTGACAGAGTATTCCCTCAAACTGTCTGCACAACTAAAAATAAAGTTCGTTATATGTGTTTGGTAGTTAAAAAATTCTGTATGCTAAGTTGGAAAAAGAGAAAAATCATCTTACAAAACCTGTCCAGTAACTTCCCTTTTTTATCCACTGTCCCACTGGCAAAAAGGTCAGAATAATACCTGAGTCTGATCTAAAATGGGAAAACAAGCCTTTGTTAGATTATAAATTCTATCTACCTTTTTGGGGACTGAAGGCTGAGTCAACGTTATTACAAGCAGCATTAAACACATCTTTCTAGGCTCACAAAATAGGAGGGCTGGATATATTATATATATCCACTTGCAACATATCATGATATTGCCTCAGTTCAGGGAAACATCTACTTGTTCCCACAAAACACCTAATTTTTCCAGGAAATGGACTGTGAAAATGAAAATTCCTCCAAGGGACATGAAGAGGCCAAAAATTCCTCAGAATCAGAGATTTGGGCTTGGAATCTCCAGGAGAAGAAGCCCTGTTTTGTCTACGTCAGAATCTTTTGACAAATTTTCCTTGGGAATTTCTTTAATGATACTGTCCTCTGTAGGGTTTTTAGTACCATGCTTAACATCTAGAAAAACTGCCATGCTCAGGTAAGAAAATCATCTCTAAAAACAGACACCATGTCTTCAGATGAGCAATGTCTAACCGTTTATTTGCCATTTGCAGGGATCACCCTTGAAAAATACTGAGTAAGAAATGGTGCTTCACCCCATTCAAAATGTCTCTCTCCTCAGCCATCCGGAGAAGAACCTTTCAAAGTTTCTCCCAGATCACAAGAAGATGGTTCTCTCACATCAAGATCTGACACTGAAAAAAGCCATAGGGGACATGGTTGATGCTGGCACATGCTGGCTGAAGGAACTACCCAGATAAACCTAGAGAAGTAAGTGAGTGGTTTGAGGAACAACAGCTGGCTACTACAGACTCACCAATTAATGGCTGAGGAAAGTACAGTTGCTTACACTTAACATAAATGTAGATGTTCCAGTGTATACACTGATGCAGTCATCACCTGTGTGTTATCCCTGCTGTGGTAGCCCTCGGTCGGCCTGAATACCAGAGTCAATGTTTTTGTGCGCAGGCTGCCATTACCTGTAGTCTGATGTCAGGTTGTCAGTGCTATAAAGCAAGGTAGTTGACGTCATTACATCAGTTTTTCTTGCCCTAACCTGTCAGAAGCACAAGGGAAAAAAGAGAAGTGGTCCTGGTGGCTAAAAACCACCTTGGGAAGCTTGTCTCCCCCTAGGGGAAGATGTTAAATGGGGGATGAAGGGAGGGAAACCAAGACTGCAACAGTGAATACACACAAACATCTACATTTATGGTAAGTGTACACAACTGTACCATGTTCTTCGTGTTTCACTGTTGCAGTCATCACCTGTGGGAAGATTCCCAAAGCTGAGGGAAGGGGTGGAAGGATAGGTTGAGTCCTAGGTACAGGTCAGGAGGCCCTGCAGAACAGCAGAGGCAAATCCTGCCCTAGACTTAGAAATGAGAGGTAGGTGGTAATGTTTTGTAAAGGTATGGACAGGTGTTCAGGTGGCCACGTCCAAGATGTCTCTGGTAGGTACTCCTCTGAAGAAGGCAGTGGAAGTGGAGGTTGCCCTAGTGGAGTAGGTACGGATAGACTTAGTATGGATTTTACATGTAGTCTGTAGCAAAAATGAAAACAGTGTGAAATCCATTTGGAAATGGTTTGTTGGAGATGGGATTCCCCTCTGCCCCTGGGGTAACGCTTACAAGAAGCTGGTCTGTATTTCTGAATGGCTTAGTATAGTCCAGATAGTATCTGATTTGTCTGTGCACATCTAGTGAGTGTAGAATTCTTTCCCCCTTGTTTTGAGGGTTGGGAAAGAAGGTGGGAAGATGTATGGCCTGGTTAAGGGTCACATCAGATAACACCTTGGGCAAAAAGGAGGGGTTAGTCCTCAGGTAGACTCTGTCTGCATAGAAATGATGAAGGGCTCGACACCCATGAGAGCTTGAAGTTCCGAGAACCTTCTGGCTGAGGTGATAGCTGGTAGAAAGGCAGTTTTCCATGAGAGGTATTTCAATTCTGCTGAAGCGGCAGGTTCGAAAGGAGGTATGGTTAGTTTATCTAACACATAATTCAGGTCACATGGTGGTGTTGGAGGCCTTCTGGGAGGCCTGATATTAGAAGCCTCTCTGAGGAATTGCTTACTCAAAGGATGAGAGAAGAAGAGTGGGTCTGAATCATAATGGACAGAGACAGCCGAGGCATGGATTTTAATAGAGGAGAAAGAGAGGCCACTATTGAGCAATTTGCTAGATAATCCAGGATGAGAGGGATGGAAGGTTGGGAGGTACTGCCCCTTTTTGATTGTTTCCAGGAGCAGAATCTTTTCCATTTTCCTGCATATGATTTTCTTCTGCTGGACCTTCTGGACTCTGTGATGATGTCCAGGACCTGTTTGCTTAACAGGGACTCCTTGTTAGTTTTTAGTGTATAAGCCATGCTGAAAGATTGAGAGTCTGTAGGTCGGGTGCAGTACCTTTCCCCTCTCCTGGGTCAAACGGTCTGACATCAGGGGAAACAGCTTTGGGGGCTGTAAGGTCAGACTGCGTAAAAAGGGGTACCAATGCTGTCTGGGCCAATCTGGCGCAATGAGGATGGCCTTTGGTCTCTCCTCTCTTATTCTGATCAGAACCTCGGGAATAAGGGGCAGAGGAGGGTATGCGTACACAAAGAGGGAGCTCCAGGGGAAGGTCAAGGCATCCACCTTCCATGCTAGGAGGTGATACTCCCTGGTACAGAACTTGTGCAGCTGGTGGTTGAGGTGCGAGGCAAAGAGGTCCACTTCTGGGGTCCCCCACTCCTGAGTAATTTGCAGAAATATTTCTCTGTGGAGCTGCCATTCGTGGGGGTCCAGTAAGTTTCTGCTTAGGTGGCCCACCAGTGTGTTGTTGATCCTTGGTAAGTATTGTGAAATTAGGTGTCGCCCCATGGAGGTGGCTGTAAGTCAGAGACTCATGGCTAACCTGCACAGGGGTAAGATTGGGTGCGCCTCTGCTTGTTGATGTACCACATCACTGTGGTGTTGTCTGTGTTTATAAGGAGGACCCCTGGCCTGAGATAGGGTTGGAAGGAAGTCAGAGCTTTTGCACTGCCATCATTTCTTTCTGGTTGATGTGCAAGTAAAGTTGCTGGGCATTCCAAAGGCTTTGGGTACGCCTGCTTACTAAGTGAGCATCCCAAGCAATGTCTGAGGTGTCGGTGGTGATGGTCTGGCCAGAAGGGCAGAGGATGAAGGGAAGATGCTTATTCGTGGCACAGGCCTCTGCCCACCAAAGAAATTCGGTCCTTTAACATGGGATCAGTAGGAGAGTGGTCTCTAGGGACTGAGAGTGCTGACACCAAAGGTTCTTCGAGTACCACTGAGGTTTCTTCATGTGAAGCCTGGTGAGAGGGATGAGAAGGATGCAAGATGCCATGTATCCCAGGGCTTGCAGGAACTTCCTTGCAGTGAGGTGACTTCTGGAAGCCAGCTGGGTGAAGTACAGAGGCAGGAAGCTCTGCTTTTCTGGGTATAGGAAGTTCATTTGGGTTGCTGTGTCTAGCACAGCTCCCAGGAAATTTTTTTTCTGGTGGGGCTTTGTTTTGATTTTTTCTTTGCACTCTGCCTGAATGAGGCAGTCATCCAGGTAAGGGTAAATCTGTATATTTCTCTGTCTGCAGAATGCTATAGCCAAGGCCAAGCATTTGTTGAATACTCTGGGAGCAGTAGATAAGCCAAAGGGCAGTGCAGAGAACTGAAATTGTTGATAGCCTGCTCTGAAGTGCAGGAATTTTCTGCATGATTCCCTGATGGGGATGTAGAGTTAGGCATCTTTTAGGTCTACTGTCACAAGCTAGGCATTTAGTGTGAGCACAGGCAGTAGCTGCTGCAAGGTTAGCATTTTGAATCTGGGGACCACCAAGGAGGTGTTCAGTTTGCATAGATCCAGGATGGGGCACCAAGTGCCCCCTTTTCCTAGGAACAAGGAATAGTCTGGAGTAAAAACCTTTTTCTGTTTGATCTGGAGGGACACGTTCTACTGCTGTGCCTCTGCCCACTGGTTTGGGGGGAAGTCTTGGTACCCTCTTGGAGTAGGGAGTTCACTGAAGGAGAATCTGTATCTCTGAGAAATTATTTTTAAGACCCATTGGTCCTTGGTTATAGAGACCCAATTGTCCTTGAAGAGGGTGAGCCTTCCTCCTAGTTTTTGATGAGTGAAAGGAGGGCAGAGGGGGGAGGGAGAGTCATTGTAAGTGCTTGCCATAGAAGCTTGGCTTAGAACTCCCTGCCTTAGAAACGGATGTGGCCCATTGTTTGCTTCTTTGTTGGCCCTGGGATAGGGGTCTGGATGGCCTATCCCTGCTGGGCTTAAATTGGCCCTGTCTGCTATGTGCAGGGAAGGCCCAGTGCATAGAGGGAAAGTTCCTGCTGAATCTGGGAGGTTAAACTTGAAAGAAATCTTTTACTGTTTGCATAGATTTTGCTTTGTCTTCCATCTTTTTAAGCACCTCTTCTGCTTTTTCCCCAAACAGGCACTCGTTATCTAGGGGTCTATCATAGTTTAGACTTGACATGACCAGGGAGAGGTTGTTCCTTCAGCCATGCATGTCTCCTAATAACAAATCCTGTCACTGCTGCCCTGCTAGAGGCTTCTAGGGAGTTATATCCACATTGCAATGAGTGTTTGGCCATTTGACAAGCAGAGTGTAGTAATTCTGACAGCCCTTTTGAGTTGGCACAGTCAGGAGAGGTAGCAATCTTCTGTTTTAATTGTTCCAAAGTGTGTTGCTGATATTTTAACATATGGAACTGACAACGGAGTGCTCTGATAACTAAGGATGCAGAAGTGTATACTTTCTTACCCCATCTGTCCAGAGCTCTGGAGTCTTTGTCAGAAGGAAGAGGATTCTTAGCAGAACTAGTCTTACCTCCTTTGGTTCCCTGTGTAATGACCTCAGGGTCTGCAGCAGGATTTGTGTATGGGTATTTGTGAGAATCCAGTACTCTGTAGTATCTGTCAGGTTTACTTGGAACAGGAGGCAGGGCATCAGGTGCTTAGCTGGATTCATGGAAAACATCATCCACAACTTCCAAAATAGGTGGGATGGTCAGGGTTCTGTGCTGGGGCAGGTCCAGAAACTCTCTAAGTTGTTTCTTAAACTGTGGGAAGTCTTGAGATTCCCATTGAAAATGTTCCCTGAGGGAGAGAAGGGTTTCCCAAAACAGAGGTCCACTGGAGAGGAGGCAGAAGGGATGGATACTTCTGCATCTGAATCCTCATAAACAGTTAAGGGATGTTGTTCCTCTTCAAAAGCAGAATAATCAGATTCCTCAGACTCTTGGTCTGTCATAATTTCTGGAGAAGGATGTCTTTTTCTTTTTGGAGTGGGGGCGTGAGTACCTCAGATAAGGGAGATGAGCTCCTTCACCATTTTAAGCATTTGAGCTTGGGGTGGGGGAGCAGTAGCAAGATTGTGGCTAGAAGCATATTTCCTGGGCGTTGCCTGGCTTCTAGGCCTGAGAGAATCCGTCAGTCTCTGAGAAGTAGTAGGTGGATGCGAACACATCGGTTTTTGTCTAGAATCGGTAGTGTGAAAGGCCTCCTCGGAAGTCAGTGCCTGCATCGCGGCTCTGGACTCAAACGAAGCAGAGACAGCCAACAGCTCGAAAGATGAAGTGGATTTTTGTGGCATACTGGACTCTGAATGGGTCTCAGAAGAGGGCTGCGTAGAAAGTGAGTTGGGCATCTGGGGCTGCGAAAGCGCCTCACTGAATTCTGGACAACTGACGACTTGCTTAGCGGTAGCATCACTGGAAGGCTTAGCCTTGTGTGGCCTGTCTCTATATTTACCTCTACATTTTTTTGAATGTCGACAGATTGTTGGCTGACAGATGCCATATTGGAATTTGAAGACGGAACAAGAAAATAATGTCTACATAAATAGTTATACGGCGAATGGGTCTCACATTAAAGAGGCCACAGAAACAGCAACAAGGGACGTCGTGGTCTGGGCCTAAACAAGCGATGCAGTAAGAATGAAAGTCTCAGTGTGGGATCTGCTTTCCACAGGCGACACTTGTTAACTTGTTGACAATTGTTAACTTTTTTGGACATCGGTTAGAGCAAGAAAAAAGGGTCCCCAATGGGGTACTTAGCTTCAGACGTTTTCTGCTGAAATTTAACTTTTAGTAGCGACTGACCGGCACTTGTGCGAACTGCTTATGCTATGGGCTCCATGGCAAGAAAGACTGATGTAATGACATCAGCAGCCTTGCTTTATAGCACTGACGACCTGACATCAGACTACAGGTGACGGCAGCCAGCTCACAAAAAACTGACTCTGGTATTTGGGCCGACCAAGGGCTACCACAGCAGGGATAACCCACATGTGATGACTGCAACAGTGAAACATGAAGAACATCAGTCTGATCCTGCAGTGATGGCAAGGGCTCATTACTGTGTTATTTTTAAGTAAACTGGGAGACGAGACAGCTGCTCAGGAATAAGTATCTGTGCTGTAGCCTGACTGTTTAAAAATGCTGGAGGAAACAGTCAGTCAGAAGGTAAGTTGTCAGACAAGTGTTCACAAGCAGAACATACACATGCACACACACACACACACACACACACACACACACACACACACACACACACACACACACACACACACACACACACTCAAACTTCCCCACACAGTATCCTTTCAAAAGTAAAAGCACACTACAGTACAGAAGAATCTCTGTCAGAAATGAAAAAAAAACTCTTCACATAAATACAGTGACAGAAAATACTGCAAGTAAGTTGTCACAAAATGTACACAAGCATTAAACATTAGAAATGTTTTTGCCCTGAAAACTTATACAAACCTTTAAATGTTTTCAAAAGCAGTAGACATGTACCAAAAAATGGCCTAAATAGTGTAACAATACATTCTAAGCTAAAATAGCAGTCCCTGACTAGAAACTTCCAATATTGTAAAAAATGCCATATTTCTTAAAGGGGAAACATTGCTTTTAGTCAGTCAGAAGATTAAAAAAATATTTTTTAAAAAGGCAATCATTTTCTATGTGGAAGGGTTCCCCCTTTGGGGACTTATATCCCAGAAATGAGTCTTGAAGCTAAATACTTCTCCTGTAAAGCCTCAAAGTTGCCATCTCTCAACGTAGCTAGAAAGTATTAAAGTTGTCCACACTGTCTGCTAATTTTTCTACAATGCACTAGCCAAACAGCAGTCAAAATGTAGGTGTGTGAGGGGGCCAGAACTTTTTAAAACTGTCTAGATTTTTCCTGGGATGGATACAACCCATATACCCAAAAGGCTACTACAGCAGTAAGAAAAATCACCATCATCATCATCAACCCCGTTTCCCATTTTCTACATGGGGTCAGAGTGTCATGTCACTTGCTGCTATCTCTCTCTCTTCAGTGCCACTCTCCTACCTTCTTTGACAGTCATGCTTGACTGTTGCAGGCCTTCCCTCAGACAATCCATCCACCTCTTTGCTGGATGCCCCCGTTTCCTCTTGCTTTCCTCCTGTCAGTCCCAAATCTTCTTTACCAGAAAGTGCTTGCCTGCACGTGTACCCTAACCACCATACTATATTCTCTTTGACTTTTTCTGCAACTGAAGCTACTTTGGCTTCTGTTCTTATGTTTTCATTTGCCCTACAGTAAGCATCTTACCACTCGTCTCAGGCAATTCATCTCCAATACCTCTAACTTCCTCAATTGCTCTGTACGATACTGCTGTACTGGTTGCACCACTGTTTTGTACCCTTTACTTTTAAGCTTCTTTGCCTTTCTTCTGAAATACACTAACCCCAACACTTTGTGCCAGCTGGGTGCAGCCCCTCCGTCTGATTCTATCTTTGACCACGTCATTCAGACTTCCCTTCTCCTCAACCATCCTTTCTATATACCGGAAGCTATTAACCTGTTCCACTATTTTTCCTTTTTTCTCAGTTTTGAGCATCTTCTGATTTCCCCATTTGCTGTCATTACAACTGTCTTATCTGTACTCAGTTTCACCTTATGTGCCTTCCGTTTTGAATTCCATTCTCCCCCTACCCTTTGCTGAAGTTCTTGCTCAGAGTCTGTCTGTAATGGCATATCGTCTGCATACACCAACTCTGTTGATCTGTCCTCTCTGACCTATTTACTAATGCAGTCCATCACTATTATGAACAGTAGTGGGCTCAGAGCTGAACCCTGATGCACACCAACTCCCACTGGGAGCCCCTCTATAAGATGAACACTGTTCGCACTTAAGTCATTGGGTCTTGTACATAGCTTGCTCAACCCAAGTATCAATGATACATGCCTATGTCTATTTCAGCAATGTTAGTTAACAAGCCCAAATCACCTAGAACCATATTTTACACCGCTGAGTAGCTAGACCTGCTATAGTGTGCAGTTTCTTATTCATGTTCTCCTAACTTTGTGGATACTGCGCACCACAATATATGCCCAAAGCAGTTGGTCTATTCACAACATCCCCATAAGTCACCATCTAGAGTCTGTGTTGCAATCACACCTCCATTCTTAGGAGAATTTTTGATGAAAAAATATGGCTTATTTTTCACAGATAGGAAGAGGCCCACAGGAAACACAGGGAGAACATGCGAACTCCAAACAGGCATTGGTTGGAGGTCAGGATCGAACCTCAGACCTTGTGCATGGGAGGTAAAGACTTATGCCATCTGATCTCCTAGAAATGCTGTGAAAAAGGTGAGTTGAAAAACCAAATATCTCTTTGAAACAGTTTTCCCTTTCATCACACTTCTTTTGCACCTCAGCTGCAGAAGGGTCAAACAAAACTTTTTTTAATCTAAGAGCAAATTTTAAATTTTGAACATCTTTAGGAAGGTTTTGAGAATGAGCCAAGTCAGTCTTTTTAACACTTTAGCAGAAGCAGCAGCTCTTCAGCAAGAATCAGCAGTATGAAAAGCACACTTTAAAATATTCTTGGTAACATAAGAAAGAAATATTACTGATGCATTAAAAGAATTTTTAACCTCACAAGAACAGAGACTGTTAACCTCTGCATGTTCTCAAAAGATAAAAGTAAAAATGTTAACATTGGTACTTGACAGTTTAAAATCCTGAATGTGAAAGTATTACAGGAACACACGACTTCCCCCAGCTTATCCAGTGTTTTGCATCCTTGTTAGAGGGAATGGGCTTAGCAGTACTAACCGGTTTAGCACAAGCAGGTTTATATAGAAAAATCACTGCTGGGTCTACCTTGGATTAGAAAACAAAAAATGTTTGAGCCTGAGGTATCCTGTTAACCTAACAGGCATTCTAGGGGTAGGAAGCTTCCTATCAGGTAAACTCAAACCAATGAGAAAAACATACTCTAAGGCAGGCAACAAAGGAGAAACAGCTGCAGCTTTAGGCATACCCAATTATAACAAATCATAATATATTTTATGTGCCACTGGCATTTCATTCTGTTCCAACTGAAAAAGCTCTTTCATTACAGACAAAAACCTTAGAAAGAGAAAAGTCTTGAAAAGGTCATTCTGAAACGGTACTTTCTTCAGAATCAGAATATTCAGATTGAAAAGAAATTCCCGAAGTACAACCACCCCCCCCCTGCAACACCTGCTTGTCTGACTGGAAATCCAGGTCAGAAAGATGAGGAACCTTTTTTTCTTTACTTGCCTGAAGAACAAGAATGCATGGAAAAAGTACTAATGAGTTCCTTAATCCCAGTAAATCTTCTCTGTTGATGGAAACAGAAACCGGTGACCGGAAGGTTTTCTCATTATGTTCACACTTCCAGGAAACCGCCCTCAAAATGCCCAACTGTTAGAAGGCATACTAGTCCTAGAGTCAGGTTCTCCAGCCTGCCTATGTGAAGAACATTCACCAGTCCCTTACCATAAGACTAACAATAGTGGCTCTGTCTTGTCTGCTAAGGACATCCTTACAGTGACAGAGGACATGGCTATCCTCTGGTATTTGAAGGCCATATTTGCCACACCTGGAGCACTTGGGAGGGATTAGTGGTCTGAGGGACAATAAATGGCCACAACAGGGTCACCCATCAGTGGCTTGAACAAAACAGGAGCCAGACTCTGTTAACTTTCTTTTTCTTGCAGACAGGAGAAGGCAAAACCATGGAAACCAGAGGTTGCTTCATTGGTAAACCAAGAATGAGACATTTAAATCAGACAGCAGAGCCTGGATGAGTCAATAAAGGATAACTCAGAGATTGAATGGCATTCGTGTAAGTAAACCACTGACATTCTCCTGAAAGCATATTATCCCTACAAAACCTGACTAATATTTAGTTACAAATTAGAAATGTTTCATGCAAAAGTTCACATAAACTCCCTTAGAAATGCCATAGATGGTATGTCAGTCATAAAAAAAAATGAAAGTTAAATATTTGTCATAATGATAGATCTGTGTAGTCTGTTTCAACTCTTTCCTCAATGAATGGATCTCAGATCCAATCTCAGATCGAGCTTTGGTCACTTCTAAACATTGGATCCGGTGCTCAGGCTCCAGTCCCTATCAATAATCCCTGTGAATGGAGCAAGCTACCTCAGATCGAGTTTTCCTGTGAAATAAATTAGGAAATACAAGAATATAGGTGTTGACAAGCTAACAACATAGCTAACTTAAATACAACTGACTTGTATAAAGAGAATGACATAAAAAAACAAGACCTTCAGCCAAGGCAATGTCATCTAGAACCATCTGGGAATAACAACATAACAGACTATATTTAAAAGAAAAAAAGACAGAGATGGAGGAATTGGAGCTGAGGAAAGGACAGCAACAGACAATACAGATCTATCCTTAAGGTGAGTACATAACTTTTGCATCTGATGTTGTCCATTCCTCAATGAATGGAACATATTTCCCAGCTATCTTTATACTTGGGAGGCATCATGGAAGGATAATCCAGAACGCAGCTGAACCAAAGGAAAATATGTATCTGGAATGAATATTCAGCTTATAATGTGATAATGTGACATGACAATATATATATATATATATATATATATATATATATATATATATATATATATATATGGGTCTACTTCTATTCGCTGACAGCCCATTTGGTCGACAGCTCATTTCAATGACAAAAGTATTCAAGGCAAAAACCTGGGATTTGCCTCCCTCCCCACTGTTGTGCGACTGTGGAGTTGTTATATATAGTTGGGGGTGTGTGGGGGGCACAGCCCCCCACATTGGGGGGTGTGGTGGCCTAGCCCCCCACATAGAATGTTTGTCGATGAAATGAGCTGTCGACCAAATGGGTTTCAGTGAAATGGGCTGTCAGCGAATAGAAGTAGACCCATATATATATATATATATACATACACACACACACACACACACACACACACACACACACACACACACACACGCACGCACACACACACACATATATATATATATATATATATATATACATATCTATACACACACACACACATATATATATATATATATATATATATATATATATATATATATATATACCTTAGTCCAAGTACCTGCAGCACATATGTGGAATAAGACATTAGGAAAAAAAGGCTGTAGATGTAGCCACACATCTGGTAGAATGAGTTTTAGGGCTAGAAAGGAGTGCCATTCCCCTTTCTTGATAAACAAGGAAAATGCACTGCATCAGCCAGCATAATAGACTGACTTTGGACCCTGCTTTTCCTAATCTAGCTGTAGAGAAGGACATAAATATTTCATCAGATTTTCTAAAGGGTCTTGTCCAATGTAGATAAAAACTTAACTGATAATGAATGCTCAGCAAATGCAAAGTATATTCACCCTTGTCTGAGAAGTTTGGGAAGAAAACTGGAAGATTTATGGACTAATTTACAGATGATTCAGAAGTCGTCTTCAGGAGGAAAGTTGAATTACTTTTCATGGACACTTGTTTATTATGAAAATTTAGGTATGGAGGTTTTGAGGCCAGGGTGTGTAGCATGAAAATTCTCCTAGCAGAAGTGATAGCAACCAGAAATAAGGTCTTTCATGACAAAAACTTTAGAGTACTTTAACAGCAAGTTCAAAGGGAGGCCAGTCAGGACTTGCAAGACAATAGTAATATGCCAAGGAGGGACTGGAAGTCTAAATTGAGAATAAAGTAAAATGGTAACCCTTTAGGAAGGCCTTGGACAATCTAACAGAAGCAGTGGGGGGTGAGGCTCTCTCCCATGTGGAAAGAGGAAATTGCAGATAATGGTACCTTTATGGTGGCATAGCTAGCTCCATATTGGAAAAGGTGTGCAATGAGGTCCAATATTGCTGTGAGGGAGGCCGTAAAAGGGTCAGTACTTTTATCCATAGCCCAAATAGAAACAATTTTTCCATTTGCTATTAAAATCTTTCTTGGAAAGTTTCTGAGAGGAAGACAAAATGTGGACAACTGAAGAAGAAAACCCGGAATGCTGAAACATCATTGGAATTGGAGCAATCTTGCAGTCAATCTAAGGGACTGAATGCTGGTTTTGATCCTAGAGGGTGAACTATATGAGACCAAAGGAAGAGAAAACACACTTGTCAAGGCCAATAAGGGGTTATGAGTATAACTGTGACCTTCACCACTGATGTTTTCTGAAGAAACTGTGCGATCAAGGGCATCAAAGAAAGTCATGAGGGAGGCCTGGAGGCAAAGAGTTTGTTAGGACATCCCTGAGTGACTCCCCTAGCCTAGAATTAGAGTAAGGAACTTGTTGCATTTTTTTGAGGAAAAAAAGTCATGGGCATTCAGAATCACCATATAGCTGAAACACCTGATGTTCTTAAGGGTCATTTGCATATATCCCATGTGCCTCTAATACAAGAGGTTAAAGGAATCACATAGTGGAAATTCTAGCTTGGCTAGATTTTTGTTGTAGTTTTTACTGATTGTTTTTTCTGTGTGACAATTTTACTCATACATTTATAGAAATTAAAATAAACCACACCAATACACAATCCTAGTCACAAGCATTTCACAGCACAAACCATGCTGACACACTCCCAGTTGCAAACCTTATACATCACTTATAATCTACCCAATCTTTCTCACTCAAACATTACATAGCTCACTTAATTCCTGCTGCCTTTTAGGCCTCATTCCTCCCTTGAATGTATTGTTCCCACATTTCCCATTTTTTCCTATGTAGTTTACTCCTATCCTTTTCTAAAGATCTCAATTCAAGTTGTTTTATCTCCGTTACTATATTCACTGCTTCCAGTATAGTTGGTTTAAATTTTGATTTCCATTTTCTAGTAATTGCTTGTTTGGCAGCTACCATTATTAGACACAGTAAGGCCTTACCATGTCTAAGCAATTCTGATACTGTATGATAGCTCAGAAAGATCATCTCCCTCGTGAGACTAATCTGCCCATCCAGCACCTCCAACAGTGCATCCCACAGGGAATCCTTAAAGTCCACCAACTCACTGCACTCTCAGAAAATATATTCCCAATTACCTCTTTTTTCTCTTTCACCCCTCCAACATTTACTTTCTACCTGACGGAAAATTCTCTGGAGTCTACTTGGGATATAAAAATATCTATGTAAACATTTCCAGGCAAAAGTCCTAAATCTTCCAGATTTTGTTGCATATTTGGGAGACATACATATATCCTCCCATTGTTTCTTTGTAAATTGCTTATCCAGTCTCTCTTCCCAGTCCTTTCTAACCCTCTCTGACTGATTCTTATAGTTATTGTGCAATCTTTTATATGCTATACTAATTATTCCTTTTTTAATGGCAGCTTCTGTTCTAGATCCTATTAAAAAAACTCTTTTGGTGCTGGTCTGTCATTTAGGACCCCCCCCCCCCCATATTTCTTTCTCTTTGCCTATACTCTGATATCAATCCCTGATACAGACTTCAATCTCTAACTTGCAGTCCAGATAAATTTTTGGTGTCTTCCCATTCTATCATCTTTCCCTCTCTAGTTATTTGCTCCAAATATCTTGGTTCCTTTGCCAGTTTTCTCCAATAAGTTCTGCCCCCCTCTTGCCTATTATCTGTATCTATAATTGCAGTCATCCTTATCAGCAGAATCTCCTTTCTCCATTTCTGTGTTGGTTTACTTCTTAGAATACTTTCTGCTACTTCATGGATATAATATTCTGCATGATTACTGTTGTTCTTAAAGGCCTGCTTTTAAAACCCAGTCTCTCCTTGTTTCTTGAGCTTCCTCCATGTTTCATCATCATCCCTTTCCACTTTGAATTACAGTTTTCTGTTTGTGCTATGTATAGGAGTCTTAACTGTGTAGCTCTGAAATACCTCTTCAGATTGGGTAATCCCAATTTTCCCTGTTCTACTGGAAGAATCAGTTTACCCCACTTGACTGTTGCCATCTTCCCCTCCCAGATAAAGTCCTTCATCTCTTTAGTAACTGCTACCCACAACTTCTCCTCTGGTTGATAAAAATATGCCTGACCTGTCTATAAGACTAAAGGGACTAAAAATATTTTAACTGCTTGTATCTTACTATCCATATTCATATAACAAAGCTTCCATGTCCTCAGTTTTTGTATTATATTTTTGGTCTCTTCCCATATATCCTTAGCTGCCACACTAGAATCATTTTTAATCCACACTCCTAAATATTTCATTTTACCATGTCCCCATAAATATGGGTATTCCTGAACCAGTTAACGAGTGGGTACATAATTTACCGCTATTGCCTCTGTTTTACCTTTATTAATTTTGCATCCTGAAAAGATCTGAAATTGTCTCAAAATGTCCCATAACACTGTAATGTCTTTTTCTGGTTTTGTCAGGTACAAAATAATATTATCTGCAAATAAAGCCAGCTTTTCTTGGCTGCCATACCAATTATATCCTTAAAATTCTGAGTCCCTTATTTTCTTTGCCAATGATACTAAATATAGTGCAAATAATAAAGGTTAAAGAGGACATCTCTGTCTGGTTCATCTGCTCAAGCAGAAATTATCAGATAGGACCCCACCCACTTTAATTTTCACCTCCGATCCCTCATATAGTCTCCTAATCAACCTTATAATTTTTACAGGAAATGCAAATGCTTCCATTGCCATGCTCATACAGTCCCAGCTTACTGTGTCAAATGCTTTCTCTGCATCAATACCCACCAACAACAATGGTATTTTCTTACATTCTGCTTCCCTCTGGATCATCAATGTTCTGTTAATGTTGTCAAATGTTTGCCTCCCCTCCATAAAACCACACTGATCCATAACTATCAGTTTTGGCATTACGTTTGCCACTCTTTTAGCTATAACAGACATGAACATTTTATAATCATGGTTTAGTATTGAAATGGGCCTGTATGAAGCTAAATCTGATAGATCTTTACCCTCTTTAGGTATTGCAGCTACCACTGCTTTCTTCCAGGACAGTGGTACTTCTCCTCCACTTAAGATACTGTTAAACAAAACCTTCCAGATCAATTTTTTTCCTGTCCAGCTTCCAAACTTCCATAGGCATACCATCTATTGCTGGGGACTTTCTTGTAGGTTGGTTATACAGCACAATTTTTATCCCATTTCTTCCTATCTTAACTATTAGTAATTGAGCCCCATCTCTCTCTAGCATTAGCACACTTAATTCTTCCATAAACATTTCCATTTGTATCTTTTATTGATTTTCATATTTCTTTGCTTTATAGAGACTCTCATAGAATTTCTAAAATATTGTTAATACCTCTAAAAGATCTCTTGTTATTTTCTTTGTTATATGTTCCCTAAGTTTGGTGACAGCCCTTTCTGTTGCTTGAGTCGTTGTGCTAAAGGTTTTTGTGCTCTAGTGTTATTATCAAAAAAAGCAGTTGCTTAACAGCAACCTTTCTAAGCTTGTACATATTATCAAAGTAATTCCTTATTTTCTGCCTAGCATTCTGCAGTTGATCATCTTCTTGTTCTATTCTGCAATACTTTCACATTTGTCAGTCCCTTTAAATAATTATTGTCATTTCCTAACCATAGCTCCCTTTCTTTTATTTCCATCCTATTTTTAAACTCTGCCTTAATTTTATCCCACTGCCTAGCTATATTTTCAGAAGAAATTTCTATTCTCTCTAACAGCTCCTAAACAATCTCCACTATCCATTCCTCAAATTCCTATCTTTAAACAGATAGGTGGGAAAGTGCCAATGTCTCATTTTTATTTATTACCCTGTGCTTTCATTGTAGCTATTATTGTACTTGATCTGAAATAGTTATTGGGTGGGTCTCAAGACCTTTAATTAAATGCACATGTTCCTGTGAAATGTAAATTCTGTCTAGCCTAGCCCAGTTTTTATATCTTGGGGAATAATATGTAAATTTACTTGGAACTTCTATTACTGAATTCACATTTTCCATGCCAAATATTTTCATAAATTTCTTCAAAATCTACCCTCTGTTGTTATATTTTCCCTTCTGGGTCCCCCCAGAGACATCCTCACTGCTGCAAATCAAGTTCCATTCAACACCTATGACTAATATTCCTTGATGAAAACCGATTATTTCTCGCAGAATTTTCTTAATCTCCATTATAGCAGTTTTAATTAGAATGTAAATACATGCTATTGTAATCCTCCTCCCCTGCCAGTAGCCTCTTAGCACTACAAATTTCCCATTATTATCTTTTTATCTTCTCCTATCCTCTTGCAATTAATATAAGTACTCCTTTTTTCCTTTGTCCCAGGTATTCTGCTGAAAAGCCATCCTGAAAACCTTTCTTTATCAAATTCACATGTTCATTTCTAAGTGTGTCTCCTGTAACAGATATTTGCACAGTGCATGTTTTAATATAGTTCACTACTCTTTCTTGTTTGTATTTATCTGTGAAGCCATTTACATTTAAAGACATTAAAGAAAACCTCATTGTATTAAAAAGTTATTCCCACCTTTTATGTGTAACACCTTTTTGTTAAATGTTTAGTTCCAGCGTTTGTGTTACATGCATACTCTGTATGGCAGGTTGAAATTTTATACAGTTGTTTCTTGTCATATCCATTTTGGCCTATGTCACATCCTATAAAACTTTTTGTTTTATTGAAAGCCCTCAAATAAACAAAAAAAACCATGCCCCCAATACCCCATAAAAACCTATTAATTTAATACTAACACACAAAACGATGTACACCTTCAAATATTAAAGTTTTAACCTCCTAATAGGAACAAAAGTCACAAATTGACAGCCACACTCACTGACTTGAGTTAACCTAAAAGAAAGGTCATCCATGCTAAAACGCATGGTGCAGCCTGTGCTTCTATTAAGTGCTGATTATTTTCTCTTGTCTTTATAGCTCTCCCAGCAGGGAAAACTCCTGAATGTTTTCAGAGAACATTAACTACATTGGGAACGCCCCCAATGCTTTCAGAAAACATAGACTACTTTGGAAAAACCCCTGAATGCTTTCAGAAAAGATTATCTACTTTGGGAAACCCTTGAATGTTTTCTTAGAACATTATCTCTTAGCCAAGTTCTCTCTTTTTTCTCTCTCAGTCACTCTCCACTAGACTGTAGCCAGTTTCTCTTTATCAGATTGTCTCCATGGAGACATGAGAACCAGGCAGCCAGTTTCTCTTCGTCAGATTGTTTCCATGGAAACATGAAGACCAGCTGCATAATTGTTACTAAGCTTACATGTATTTGCTAGAAAAAATGCTTCATGATATTCAATGTTCTTTTTTATTTACTTGATTTCTCTCAAAACTTGTTAATAAATCAATCTAAGGTCTTTAATGCAGTTATTTCCCTGTGCAAGAATGAGAAAAAGCATATCAATCTCTCATTTATCATGCTTTTTAACCAGGCTTTTTATGTACTGCAGTGCTTACATTTCTTAAAACTGAACAAGAAGAGAGGGAGAATGGAGAAATAAAAGAAAAAAAGAGCAAAAGCACCTATTTACAACCCCCATTACACTTAAAAATAACTGAAAAATAGTTTATAGCATGTAAAGAAAATCACATTCCACAAAATTAGTACTATTTAAGGAAAAAAATCTTTACTTACAGTTAACTTTCTCCTTCTTCTTGCCCTCCCCATAGCAGTTTTCTGAACATTTAATGACATGAAGTAGGGTATATGTTTTCAAGTCTCCCACAAGTCCAACTCTGAAAAAGTTTAATATTTCCAGATTTTCTTGTTCAGACATATTTCATACATATAATTATTGTATTGTAATCCCATATTAAGATACTGGCTTTGTTCATATTCATTTCTGAAATCCTGTCTTTGCTTCATTGCCAATGTACTCTTGATTCTTTTAGTCAATGCTCATACCCTCTTCCTTCTCTCCAACATTTTCCGTTGACACAGTAGAAACGGTTTCACAGCTAAACATTGTGGGAAGAAATAGCCAGGGAATTGTTATGGCTAGGCTTGTACAGGCCCTAGGGCTGATAGCCTAGTACCAACCTATGAACCTACAGTCTATCTGTGGTCTTTATTACCAGAAGAACAAGAAGCAGAATCTCCATCAGTTTCACAGCTCACGTTTTGTTGGACAAACTTTTGTATTTACTCATTATCATGAACTTCATCAAAAAAATGATTTTTGTCCCTCCAGAGAAGAATATCTTGAAGAAAGCTGGGTACAGCAGTATGAATCTCACACCTACATCTCAACATTCCTTGAACAGTGGCATAAATGTACTCCTCTTGTGTCTGGTGTACAGTGAGCAATCATTCTCCACAAGCACTCTGCTTGTCTCCCAGTTTTTGCACTTTGTCCTTCTGCCACACTTTTGTCAGAATCAATTCCCTCTGCTGGTAGAATTGCATCTTTACTATTAAAGGCCTGTGTTGTTTTCTTACAGCCAGGTTTGGAGCATACACAAGATGTGCCCTTTCAACTAATAACTCCTGCTGTAGAATACCAGTCCAGTTGCTTATTTCTGCTTTCATAAAATTAATGTAGTCTGTTCCTTCCAGCTTCGCTGGGATAGTTGAAAATCTCAGGTTTCCCCTACATGCTCTGTCCTCTAATTCTATTATTTTTTGAAATATCTCTTCTTGGCTAGTCTCATATTCAGCCATCCTTTTCTTTATTTCAACCTTGGATTCTTGCAGCTTTATCATCTCTTCTGAACATCTGTTTAAAGATTCTTCCATTTTTTTCTAGCCTTTTGTTGTTTATGTTGATATACTCCATCAGTGTTTTGTTTGTTTTAACCAGGTCTGTATGAATTTGTCTTTTATCTTCCTGAAGGTTATTGGAAGTCATGTCTGAAGGTTACATTGCTTTTTGCTGAACAGCTGCAGAACTCTCTTCATTCAGTGTTTCTTTTTCACTTTTGGTAGCTGATATTTCCAGGTTTTCTTTATTTCTTTATCCCTGGCATCCATGCAGTGCACTTACTAGCCAGTTACTGAAAGTTACCCATAAACACAAGTCTGCTGGCTTTTTCTGCTGAGTTTCTGTTTTCACATTGGGAGAGTCAGAAACAAGCTGTTACTCAATGTGCACCCATCTTGGAAGCTTCCTGGGAGATCTAATATGAAGGTTACCTTTAAGGAATTGCTTAGCTTCAAATCTAGAAGCTAAAGGAGGCGATAATGGCAGAAAAGCAGAGATAGCTGACAAGTGGCCCTTAAAAGAAGATAATTCACACAGATAGGAGAAAACCAAAGGAACATCCACATAAAGTGTATTCAGGTTATGAGAGAGACACCAAACAGAAAACCTCTTCCATTTGGATAAGTAGGATTTCTAGTAGTGGGTTTCCTGGCCTCCTGCAGGATCCAAAGCACGTCCTCAAAATATCTGCCACAATATTTTGACCTGAGAGAATGTGAAGTGCCTGAAATGTCACTTGATACTGGACAGCAAAATCCCACACCTGGAGTGCCAACTGGCAAAGAAGATATGATCCTGTCCTCCCATTTGTTTATATACCACATCACCATGGTATTGTCTGTAAATACCTTGAGAGGTCCTGGGGAGAAAAAGAGCATTAAAAAGCCTGAAGTGCCTTCAAAAGAGCTTTCACCTCTTTGACAGTGATATGCTCTTTCTGTCGAATAGGTGACCACAACTTCTGCACCTTTAGCCAAAAACTGCTCCCCATCCCATGTCTGAAGCATCTGTAAAATGCTCCTGGGAGGAAAGAGGGGAAATGCAAGGGGAGCCCTAGATTTAGATTCAACTGCTCTATCCACCAGTGAAGTTCCTTCTTGGTATAAGGCAAAAGAGGAACTACAAAGTCTAGGGGATGAGCATGTTGAAGCCAAATTGACTTCAGAAACCACTGAAACTTTCTCATATGGAATTTGGCCAGAGGGAGTATAAGGATGGTAGATGCCGTGAATACCACATCTTTCATTACCTCCCTGGCTGTAATAGATACCAGAGGAAGAAGATTTTGAAAGAAAGGAATGAGTGTCAATACTTGGCAGGAGGCAGAGATGCCAGCATGGGCACTGCCTGAATCCTGCACCCCGGAGAACGAGCCAGAAAAGACGTTTTGAAGTTTATTGTGAACTGCATGATTTGCAGAAGGGAAACAGCAAAATGAAGATTTTGCAAAAGGATCTCTGGAGAGGATGCCTGAAACAGGAGGTCGTCCAAGTAAGGAAATACTTGAATCCCCTGAATCCTTCAAAAAGCAATCACAGGAGCTAGGCATTTAGTGAATACCACTGGGGCAGTAGAGAGGCCAAAGGACAAAGCAGAGAACTGAAAATGCAAGGAAGCAACAGAGAAACATAAAAACTTCCTGAAAAGGGGATGAATTGGTATATGAAGATATGCATCTTTTGGATCCAACGTTACCATATAAGCCTGAGGGAGTAGAAGAGGGAACAAAGTCTGAAGGGGCAACATTCAAAAGGAGGGAACCTTCAGAAAAGTTTTCAGATAAGAAAGATCTAGAATTGGTCTCCAAGTACCATATTTCCTGGGCACTAGAAATATCCTGGAGTAAACCCTCCTTCCCCTTTGTGACACATGCACCTCTTGAATAATACCCTGAATAAAAAGATCCCAAAGCCCCTCTGGAAAGAAAGGCAATTGCCCCTGAGGGGGCTAAGGAATGCCCAAAGAAGAGGGACAGAATTTCCAGATGATAAAATACCCCTGGAAAATGATGGACAGGACCCAGGAGTCCTGAGTAATTTGAAGCCAACTGTTGAAGAGAGACAGGAAAGTGACTGGGAAGAACCAGATAGTCAGACAGCACCTGGTTTATCTGGAAAAGGAGACCTCTAAGGCACAGAAGTCTGAGTAGCTTTAGCAAGTGGAGACCACTTACTACCCTTTTTACCCTTTGGAATAGGGTGGGACTGCCTGTGATCAAAAGCTGAATTACTGGGGTAATTTCTCTGGAATTTAGGCACAGACGAAACAGACACAAGTCTACATTCTTGTAAAGCCTTACCTTTGTCTTGAAGTGACTTAAACAAAGCAGCAGCAGCCTCACCAAAAAAAGTGTGTATTATCAAGAGGGACATCCATCAACTTTAGCTTTAATATCATCCAGCAAAGGTTGAAGTTGAAGCCAAGAATACAGCTTCATTACTGACCCAAAAGCAGAAGCCCTAGAGAAGCATCTACTGCATCTTAACTACACTTGACGGAATGACGAGCCACCTAGGAGGAAGTCCCTAACAGGGAAAGGGCAAAAGTCTCACCTTCAGAGTCTGGAAGGTCAGAAGTAACCTGACAAACCTGGGACAAAAGAGCCAGCAAATACCTGCACATATGGGTTTCACAATTAACAGCCCTAAAAGCCAATGTGGCAGAAGTATAAACCATCTTGCCTAACCTTTCCATAGTCCTGATATCTTTATTAGAGGGCAGTAACACTGGAGAAGGAAGCAAATGAGAGGGCTTGTCAGAGGTTATCAACACCACCGATGGGTTAGCAGAAGGACATTTGTACAAAAATTTACAGCCCTCAGGCACTATATAGAATCTATCAGCCAGAACAGGAGGAACAGCAGAAGGCCTAGGAGAATCCTTCTGCAGCAACTCATAGTACCTTTGTGTACCTCAGGAACCTGAGCACAATCCCATTTAAAGAACTCCATCATCCTTGAGGCTGTGTCCCCAGAAGAAATCTCTTCAAAAGGAGTATCAGGATTATTAGACTTATCTGTGAGCCATAATCCAGAGGAGAGGGAATCTGATAAGAATAAGCAAGAGATTCTTCATTAGAATCCTACTCTTCCTCAGAAGACTCATGTTCCCTGAGCCTTTTAAGGGGAGTAGAGGACCAAGGGGAGGCTGGAACAGAAACTCCCTGAGGAGGCTAAACAAACCTTGAGTAAAAGTGTGCCACTCACTTTGATGGTCTTTAGGAGCAGGAGAAATATGTTCAGTTTTTTGTTTTATCTTTAATGGGAGGTCCACTTTTTAAAAATTGGTGGGCTCTAACCCAGGACAGCATTCAAAGATGGTAGTAGGGACTTCTTCTTTTACTAAGATCTGACCCCTAAGCCCCTCAGAGATAATCAGCCATGGTTCACCCTGACCATCTGAAACAGACATTTCCAAGACCTCCTTGGGCATGTTTAAAGTCAGTTGCTCACCAGCCTCCAACCTAGTCATGGCAGAAGAAACCAATGATACAGCTAGGCAAAACTCCAGGTATTCACTCACCTTGGGAGAAATGTTTGGCGGAGGCTAAACAGCAGAAGATTCCAGCCTACTCTTCTTGACCTTCTTCTTCCCTAATGACTGGCTGTCCCTTGGAGCGAGAAGTACCCTCCATTGTGTCTTTTAAGAGAAGCTTAAAATGCTGATTCTCAAGATACAGAGCCAAAGAAGAGAGCCTACTATGTAGGGTTTTAGGTACAAAAGCCCAAAAGATGGAACAGGACGTATGGTCATGTAAGTCACCAAGGCAAAACGAACACTGTTTGCTGTGGTCTTTATGGGGAATCTGTCTCCCACACTGGCATATACCCTTCTTGGATGATGTGAAACCCCATAAGCAACAAAATAAAAGAGAAGTAAAAAAGAAACCCCAACAATGGCACTTATTGGCAATGGCTCAGTAAGCCAACAAAGGAACGTATGTGTTCAGACTGATGATCAAGAGATGGCATTTGGACTGGCAGCAAAGACGTTCTGAGGATGGTATGTCCTGACATCACCTTTATACCCCAACACTACACAAGGAACATGTGTGGGACATACAACGTACCTTAAAGTAACATAAGGTTTTGGTATGCTGGCTGAATGTTGTGCTGCCCTAGGCAGGGAATTCCATAAATTAGGAATACTGTAGCAGTGATACAAAAGACAACTAATGTGATTGAAGCTGCCATGGAACCTAGACGGTGGAGAATTAGTCTCGCAGGTGGTGTATGGTAGGATAAGACTTCCCGGGCTAACTGGCAAAGGGATGTAATTCTTCACTGAGGAAGTCTTGCTATTTGCATTTTTGTGTCCAATACTGCTCTGATAAGCTCTAGAGACTGAACTGGTTGTAACCTGGACTTTTTTTGAATTCACATTGGTCCCCAAGTCAATGCAGAGCTGGGGCAAGGAGTCCCTGGCTTAAAATAGTATATTCCTTGAAGGGATGGTGATGAAATGGTCATCCAAATATGGAAACACTTGGAAACTCTGCAGTCATAGATGAGCTGCCACTACTGCCATGCACTTGGCAAACATCCAGAGGGCTGTGGTGAGTCCAAAGGGCAGAGCTCTGAATTGGAAATGACTGGCTCCCAGAGAGAAGGAGAGAAACTTCCTGGAGAGCTTGTTCATCTTTATGTGGCAATACACGTCCTGAAGATCTACTGAGCACATCCAGTCATTCTTCCTCAGCAAGAGAAGAATAAACTGAACAGCGACCATCCAGAATTTTATTTGTTTCAGAAACTTAAATGACTTAGCTTTAAAATTGGCCTTAGGTCCTTGTGGGACCTCTCAGATGACTCAATTTCTTAGAAGCTTCTTTATTTCTGAAGTGGCTTCTTTCCTTTGTGAGGGTGTAACATCAGGAATTATTTTTGGGAATGAAGGAGGGAATTAGAAGGGAATAACATAGCCTCTGGTTATAATCCTCTGCACCCATTTGTTCTGAGTGATGGAGGTCCAGGTTGCAGGGTACAGAGATAAGCACCCCCGACTGCTTCCAGGGTGTGACAGTTGGGAAAAAAATTCAGGAGTGCTAGAAAGGCTTCTTGGAGAAAGAACCTCTGAAGCCTTGGTTTTGTGGACCACCTTTGTCTTTTGGATAACATTTATTATGAGAGTTTCCCCCTCTGCCTCAGGCAGCTCTTTTACCAGAAGCATCAGATGTAAAGCCTTGGGATTTACAAAACCAAATCTTTTTTCCTGCATTCTAATTCCTGAAGAAGGTCCTTTCAGGAGTAGATAATTTGTCAAGCACAAAATTTGAAAAACTACACATTAGTTTGTCAGAATAAAAAACTCAACAGACATAATAAAGTCATACTGCTCAAGCATAAAGTATATGGAAAGCCTAACAATAGGAAAATGCAGCATTATTCACATAATAAATGACTATTATAATGACTATTAATATTCTAAAGGTCATGAAATATGGCAACAGATTATATTCGTGAAGCCATAGGATAGTGCAAGTAGAGAAGGGTATGATAGAGGGGATAATAGGAATAGATGTGGAAAAGGTTCATAGATGGTTACTGAGCTATTGACCTGAAGGTCTTTATAAGCCTAGCCATACATACCCTTTATAATACTAGAGAAACAGACTATAAAGGACCTTGACTAAACTCGAGATCTTAGTTAGGAACAACTGCCCATATCTAGGAGGGTCATAGGTGAAATACCTAGCAGAAATTTACAGTTTCCCATCCAGTCATCCAGGCTACATGTAAACAATGTCATAGAGGGGCTTTGATGTGAACTGGTAGCCTATTCCAGAGGAGTGAAAACCTCTGAGAGACATATCAGCCTCTCATGCAAATCCTGTTTATGTTGCAGGTCAGATTAAGGTACCTAGAGCGGGTGCTCCTTGTCCCATTTGACTTGCAGATGCGCAAGATTTCCATTAGGTTTGGATCCATGATTGTTCTGTAGGGCAGGCACATGTCTCCTCTGAATACAGTGACAGTGACTTCCATCTGTCAATGTATGACATGTGCTGGAGACCCTGAATTTTCTTGGTTAGAAATATCTGAGGTCTCTCAAGTTGCTGCAGGTGCCTGGTAAGGTACATACCAAAGGGAGCATTGTCCTCAATTACTGGCCTGATAAAGGTCAAGTACAGGGGTGTTATGACCTTTTTTGCTCTTGACATAACGCCTTTTCTAATGAGGTGTGTGATGTAGAATGCTTTCCTTACCACAGCAGGCATATGGTGGTAAAAGTTTAGGCTACAGTCAACTTGTGTTCCCAAGTCTCTCACTACTGAGTTGCTACTCAGAGTATTATTATTAATATGATAGTCTGCAGAGATATCGTTTTTACAGAAGGGGATGGTAATATATTTTTTAGCACTTTCATGGCTTTGGCACCAATCACTGGTTTGCATAAGTCCCTCTTGAAGTACACTGACATTGTTTGGGGATTCAATGATTGCGCCTATTTTGCACTCATCATCAAACTTAGTAATTACTGACACAGCCCCTCTGTTTTGGTCTCAACTTCTAAGAAGTATATTCAAAACAATAGGGGGCCCAGCACTGATCCCTGTGGAACCCCACTGGTGACAGGTCTGCTGATTGAGTTAAAGTCCCCATCTTTGAGTGTGATCTGCTGGTGAACCAGTTAGCAACCCACCTGATGACAAAAAGGTTGATATTAAACTGGGAGAGTTTATCAATGACGCCCGAATGTGGGATTGTGGTGAAGGCCTTGCCTAAGTCAAGTTAGGTTGTATGTTCATCTATGCCTCTAGTGACATTTTCAAAGAAGTCCACAAGGTTTAACAGGCACGACCTGTTTGACAAAACCAAACTGTGTTGGATCAAGGGTTTGGAGATCACCTATATCCTTATTTATAGGGTCTCTCCCTTTTTAATTTCTCCAAATCCTTTGGGTTTCTAGTACCATGATGGGAATGGACCCCATTTTTAAGTCATAGTACAATTAAAGTTCATGAAATTAGCATTGTTTCAATCTTTGATGTCAGCCAGAAGTGCTCTTCACAGCACCCACAATGTGCCCAGTAATGACTCGTTCTGCAATTCATATGGAGTTACATGCATTGGTAACATATCTAAATACAATTGTAGATTTGTTTTTATAAGATCCATTGCTCCTACTACTATTGGAACTGTCTGGGTATCTTTACTCCATGTTGCTCTAGTTTCTGCCTGCAAATCCTGATATTTTATGACTTTGTGTCTCTCTGTACGCAAGATACTGTAGTCTATGGGTGTGGCAATTTCCATGATCAATGCTACTTTTGTCTTCTTTTCATGGGCCACTATATCCGGTTTTATAGCATCTGTCTTTTGAACTGTTGGTAATGGATGATCCCATGTGATGTAGACTTCATCATTTTCTCTGATGCTTTGTGGCTCATGTTTCCAATGTTTTTCAGCCACTTCAGTATCATAATGTTTGCATAAACCCCAGTGCAACAGTTTTGCCACATTATTATGCCTTTCAGTGTACAGTCCTTCTGCCATTAGTATGTCACAGTCAGCAATAAGGTGTGCAACTGTTTCCAATTCTGTTTTACAAAAACTACATTTATCTGTTTCTCCCACATGTTCAATGGACTTTGTAAACCAATGTGTACGTAGCCCACTATCTTTGGCTGCCAATATTAACCTTTCATCTCTTGGTTTGAATTTGTCTCTCCTTAACCATTCCTGCATCCAATCCTGATCAGCATGAGGTTCTTCCAGAAGTCTTCTATACTTGCAACTATATTTATGAATTTTCCACATTTCGTACCTTCTCATCTGGTCCTTCATCTTATATTCTTTCTTTTGTTTTTTGGCCATGATGATTCATTCCATGACCTTACAGATAAGGTTAAGCTTATGGGTCTGTAGTTTCCAGAGTCTGTTGCTGTATCCCCTTTATGAAGGGGGATGACGGTTGCTGTTTTCCATTCAGAAGGGACAAAACCAGAATTCAGGCTGTGGTTGAACAGAGTACCTAATGGAGTTGCTAACTCATGTTTTAGACAATTTAAAACACAACCCAGGATGCCATCTGGTCCCACAGAGGCTGCATTTTTGGCCTTCGAGAGAGCATTAATGACTTGCTCTTTGGAGATCCAAGGTGGGGGAGATGTAGAGGGAATGCTTTGTGGAATGTTTGGAGGGGACAGGGGGCTGAAATGTTCAACAAACCTGTCAGCTAATAGGCTAGCTACTTTAGCAGGATCAGTGTGTGTGATGCCATCCACAGCTAGTTCAACACATGTCTGGGTCCTACCTTTTAGGTTATAGATACAGCTGAAGAATGCCTTATGGTTATCCTTAGCCGTGGTTTCTAAATATTTTTCAAAGTTGCCCTTAGAGAATTTTACAAGTTGCGTTATTTGTTTGTTCAAGCAAAGGAGGATGTTCTTCCATTGCTGGGACCTCTTTTTTATTCTTAGACAGCAACTTCTTCCTCTTGTTGTATAACTTATTAATTAATGCTAGATGTCCACCAGAGAGGCTTGTTTTTTCTTGAGGTCTTATTTTGATCCTATTAGGTACAGCTGTGTCAATACATTTATATAAGTGCTTGTACAGGACACTTGTGCATACCTTAGTATAGTTGTCAATGCTATCTGTGGGAACAGGAGCATGGAAATTATTTATGCCACACCTGAGGAGGTTATAACTAGCTCTGGTGAATTTTTTTAGCCTGATTTCACCTAAGAGGGGATCAGGTGTCATAGCTGCTTCAAATGTGACTGATTTGTGATCAGATTTAACCAGTAAGGGTTGTGTCAATACATTTATATAAGTGCTTGTGATGGTGCAGCAGTCACCCATGTTGGTGAGGACCAGGTTGAGAATATTTTAGCCCCTTGTGGGGTTCCCTACTATTTGTTCCAGGACATTAGTGTTACCAAAGTCCTGGAACCTTTATGTGAGCATGTTGGTACATGTATACATTTCCCAGTCATTGGAGGGATGGTTAGAATCACCCATGACAACAGTGTTTGGTTACAATTTGATTGACTCAAGTAGGCCTAAATAAGCAGCGTGGGTATCTTGGCTCACTGAAGGGGGCCTATAGCTAACAATGACTTGAAGAGGGGTCTTACTCACAGTTAGTTGAACTTGGAGTAACCCCATGGAGTTTTCCTGTCTAACCAGTCTAGAGTGTATTTATCTTTGATGAAGATACTCCTCCTCCTTTAGTTCGCACACATTCATTTTGCAGTCTGAAAGTGTGGAAGGTATTGTAGCATTTCAAGACCAGAGTACTATCTGCAGCCCTGAACCAAGTTTCTGTAACTGCACAGATGTCAACATCCTCCAGGGATGGGAGTGCTTCCACGCAGCTTATAATTTAAACTCCTATAATTTAGCAGCATAACCTTTAACTTATTTATGAGTGATATTGTCACATCGGAAATTTTGTTCTTGAGACCTTGCCTAAAAAGGTACTATGGGGGAGGCAAGTGCCTTAGCCAGTAGCTGAAAGTCTAGAGGTGTGAGGTGAAGACCATCTCTGGCAAAGTAGCTTGGTCTGTCAACCATGTCATCCCAGGCTGACAGGAAGTGGATCCCCTTAGAATGACACCAGAAACGAAGCCAATTGTTTAAGTTAATCATTTTTTGTTTATATTGCAGTATCATCCTAGCAGAGGGTAGAATGTTGCTTAAGGCTAGGGACATACCTGCCTGGGACACATATTCATAGAGCTCAATCATGTGTCTCTTCACATAGTCCAGTGAGGTAGGTTTCAAGTCATTCACACCAACATGAAATATGATGGAGTCATAACGGTACTTGTTGTTGAGAGGCTTGAGTGCATGTGTGATCTGACGGATCCTGGCACCTGATAGACAGCTGACTGTAACCTTCTCCTTGTCCAGCCTGGTGAGTGGAACATCGGTATGTCTCACAATGGAGTCACCTATGACGTAAAGATTTGGTTTAGATGTGCTTTGCTTTAGGGGCTTATTTGATGATACACTGGTGCTTGTGTTTTTATGTGTATTGAGTGCTGTATTAGGTGTGGAATGTTTATGTTTGGAAGGCCTCTGGTGTTTAGGTGGGTTTCTGGTGAGCACTTCCACATATGAGAGCTTATGTGTCAAGTGCATGGTTTGTGTAGAAAGTGTAGTATATGAGCTAACAACCTGTTCAGTGTCACTATTCTGAGTGTGAGAGAGTAACGATTCCAGATTCTTAGAGTAGATGTATCTCTCACAAATCGTACTTGGTGATTTAGGAGTAGAGGGTTGTCAGTGTACCTGAGGCAGTTGCTACACTGCCTCAGGATAACCATGTCATCAGGCTGGTAGGAGAAATTGAGGGAAACTGACCATCCATAATGCTAGGTTAAATCCTGTTTTCACAGTGGGGAGAGAAAATGGATGGGTGTGGTATAACTGAGTGCTCTAAATGGGGTCTATACTAATGGGGTGCTCTATAAAGGGGTCTATACTAGCAGGAGTTCTATAAATGGTATGAGACTATTGCAGATTTGGTGGCTTTGGGGCTGTTTAAGGGGCATAAATGCGACTGAGGTTCTCTCTGAGCAGCTAAGCACAATTTAAGGATGTCTCGGCTGGATCATGGGCAGCTACTAAGGGAAAATTTATCTACTGATGTTTATGCATCTATAACCACCAGTGGTTAACTGTGCAGTAGTGCTCAATGGTGCACAGAGGTGCTCTTCATATAAACAGATGAATACAGCACAGCAGTGGCTGGTCACCTAATTATGGGGAGCTGTGTTAAAACAAGTATAAACCTGCACAAAAGTGGGGCTTATGTAGCGTCAGTGAGCAAAATTAATTAAAACAATTTAACCAATAAAAAAGCTCAAAACTGAACCCTGTGCCAGCAACCTTTAATCAGATGAGTCATCAGTGCACTGTCCTGCCACAAAGGTGCAGAGGGGCCCTCTCCAACAAAAGAGAGCCTGGTTTAGTGCACAATTTAACAAACAGAACTAGATTCAGCTGGTCTGAATCTAGGCTATGCTACAGCAGACAAAAAGTGCAATAAATCAGTAAGGACAGTTTTAAAAAATCAGCAATATAGTAAAAATGCAGTCCAAAATTGCAAAATACAGTATAAAATTGTACTTATGGTTACCAGAATGCAACAGATTCCATGAATTGCACAGATGAATACAGCAGAGCAGTGGCTGGTCGCTTAACTCTGTGGAGCTGTGTTAAAACAGTAAGCAAACTGAAATAACGAATAAAAAGTTCAAAACTGAGACCTGTGCCCGTAACCTTCAATCAGATGAGTCATGACTGCACTCTCCTGTCACAAGGGTGCAGGGGAACCATCACCATCAAAAGATAGCCTGGTTTAGTGCTCAACTGATAGCTTGATTTAGTGCTCAATTTAACAAACAGAAATAGATTCAGCAGTTCTGAATCTAGTCTATGCTACAGCAGACAAAAAGTTCAACAAATCAGCAACAACAGTTTTAAAAAATCAGCAATACAGCAACATTTCAGGTTAAAAGTGCAAAATACAGTATAACATTTTACTTATGGTTAGCAGAATGCAACAGATTCATTGGATTGCACAGATGAATACAGCAGAGCATTGGGCTGGTCGCCTAACTCTGGAGCTGTGTTAGCACACTTCTGCCATAAGGATGCAGAAAAACATCTTCTTAATGCAGAACAGTTGGTTTGGGGCCCAAGTATAACATGACCACATAAACTAACTATAACAGCCCTGCAACTAACAGATACAATGTAATACAAATCAGCATCAAACAGTACATTTTTTTAAATGATGAAGTATAGTCACACTATAAGGAGAAGTCCAAAGAAAAACTACTTGGAGCCCTTTTGTGGGTTTCCTAGCCCAGAATGGCCAGGTAAACACCTACAGCCACTAGATGAATATTCCCAGTCCTGCTAATGTAAAAGCACAGTAAGAGAATGTCTAGAGGGAAGTGCTACCAAAAACAAACTTAAGGATATGGGTACAGCAGTGTACTTTAAACAGCTCATAAAAGTGTGATTATTCTGTAAAATTACTTTGCTTTGTATAAATGAACCAAAAGCCACTCAACTGTACAGAATTTATAAAGGCACTAAAAACAAGATAAACTGAATAATAAGCTCACCAGCCAATAAAACTACATGCAGAATTCTCAAGTGTTTCCTCAACCTAGACAGACCAGGGTACCTCCCAGAGCACTAGATGGAAAATCTACTGACCTTGATGAAAAAAAAAAACAAGTGCTTGCTAGAGTGTAAAAGTACACTACTTTATCCAACAGCTAGCTAGATAATGAATTCAAATGAAGTAAATCCATAGCACAGACAATACAAAGCAAAATACATTTTTTTTATATAAGCACGAGGAAAGGCAAATAAATAATTCAAAAAAATTCAAGATATCAACAGCAGTGTAGAAAGGGATGAGCTTATAGTAGGAGTGGGAAGCTTAAAATCACCAGGTTTAAAAAGAAGATCAACAAATTGGGGGGGGGGGGAGTGTGAATCCCTAGCAGGGAATCACAAGCAGTACCTTATGTGGACTTGAAATCCTTCATACAAAGACAAAGGCCCAGAATATCACGTTTTTTAAGTATCATTCAGGAGACAATTCAAATTAACCAATGAAAAAAACATGTGAAATGTTAAGTCTAGATAATTTAAGTGTCTGTCTTTCAAACAGAACAAAATCACCAGGCCAAATTGTTTTAAAGCATAAAACAAAATGGAGCATGGTAAGACAGAAAGCAGCGCTTTCAGTCAACAACAAAAATACAGGTTTACTTTCTCACCCATCAAGGAATCACCAGGAGTGCAATACCATATGCAGGCTTGAAATCCTCCAGACAAAGACCTGTATGAGGTATGAAGTATAAGTGTAACCTCAAGGGAGTATGTTTAGAGGAAGGCAGGGTAGGGTAAGTTAGTTGCGGGGACAGATAGAGATAGAAAAAGATATGAGTACCTCAGCCTGGGCTCATACAGGAGCAAATCCAAGCTTTTTAAGTATTATTTTATAAATGTTTTGAAGGAGTGCAGGTTAGTAGCAGTTTTGATAGCTAAAGGATAGGAGTTCCATAGTTTTGCCACAGACCAGGAGTAATGGCTTAGGCCTGGGGTTTTGTTACGTTTATAAGTTGTGAGGAGATGTTTGTCTTCAGATCTAAGATGTTTATTTGGAATATAAAATTTGATTAATGGGCTAAGAGCAGGACAAGCCAGTGGGCTGTGGATGATTTTGTATACCGTAGTAACCTGTACATATTGGAGGGGCAGTTCAAGCCATCTTAGGAAATCTAGGACTTAAAAATGATGAGTTAGAGGGTTTGTGTTTATGGCAAATTTCACAATTTTGTTATAGCAGCTTTCTAGATCTTTTTCTTAGGGAGGTCTGTAGGTCTGTAAGTTAGTTAGAATTGAGCCACCATATGACAGTGAGGGCAAGAGGCAGGTTTTGGACAGGTAATTATGGTAGCTGATGTGACCTTCAAGTCAATTTATAACTGAAAGCAATCATTTTATAGCCAGAACAAAGCAAATAACAAAGAGATGCAAATAAAACAGGTTTACTGCCGTTTCCTGAGACTAAATACCTGGCATATGCAGTATGGTCTACTGGCCAAGCAAGGATGCAGTGGTCACCTTAGTAAGGGGTCCTACTATTTCACAGAGCAGGCATGTATTTAACTGATTAAAGTTAATACACAGCAAGGTTCTTCATGATAACTATGCTTACATGAAACACTTACAAAATCGCAGTAAACTTGTAGGTGTAGATCTTTGTGACAGAGCTCCTACAATAGCGGGGTCAGATATAGTGACCACAGGCTCTGCTCTATGAAGATAGATAGTGACTGAGTGTAAGAAGAGACAACACTACATGCTACAAATCACACTTTCTTGAGCAAGGTGAACTATGGAAGCAGTTAGAATAAACAGATACATTTTATCCTACTTCATGTTTGCCTATTGAAAAGCAACGGTGCTCATCTCAACTGCATGATATATGACAGACGCTATCAGTTTATTTAGGATGTGATGCCGATTGGACTTCAGTATTGCTATCCAATAAGCAGTGACACCTCTCCTCAGTTGTACATGAGCATCAACAGTGCTCTCAGCGACCGATTGTGCACCGTACTATAAGGTGGTTTAGAAGCCATTTTTTGGCATGTGTGTGACCAGATTAAATGGTGGAATTGGGAGTACAGAACAAAGATAAAAAGGGGAATCCAGCAGATGGCAGAATGGAATGTTTGCAAATAAGGAATGAGCAGGATTGAGGCAGGATAGGCCCATATCTCTCAACTTCTTAGCCTGGGATTCAACACAAAGTAAAAAATAACTGGCATTAAGCCCAAAATCAGGGACAGATTTTATATATTGGTACTCTTAATAAGGGAAGTGGTAAAATACGGGTTTGGCATTATCATGCATTCTATTTGATCAGATCATTTCTCAATGATGTGGCGGAAAAGTATAAGTCTTATGATGAAAACATCTAAAAGTATGGCCTAATCATGCAGATGGTGTTCAAGTCATATTCCTTTTTTTTGGTGGTATAATAAACCCCCCCCCCATTTTTTTTTTGTTTGGAGAAGGGAAAATTGGGTGGCCATGATGGTGCAATGGTTAGCGTTTCTGCATCACACATATAGGCTCTCCAGTTCGATTCGTAGCTGGGGTGCTTTCTGTGCAGAGTCTGCATATCCTCCTTATGGTTTTGTGGGTTTCCTCCAGGTGCTCTGGTGTACTCCCACATCCCAAAGACAGCTGCAGGTGGACTGGACACTCTAAATTGTCCCTAGGTATGAGTGTGTGCATGTGGGTGCCTTCTGTGGATGGTTGGGTGCCAGGCTGGCAACTGGACACTGTAAAACTCCACTGCCAATCATTCTGCAGGCCATTGTTCCATTGTGATGGCCCCTAACAGGAAAAGCTGAAAGGAGAAGAAGACGTTTAGAGAAGGGAAAATTGGGGAAAGCTGTCAGGGGAATAAGACATAGATAAGAGAGGAGGGTTAGGTAGCAGGGAAAGATAGACATGACTTACATGGCTTAGGGTATCACAATAAGGGAGGGGAAACACAGTGGTGAAGGAGTCATAAGGTAGACAGGAGGAAGACAATTTTGAAGGGAAGATTATAAAACAAACGGGGATGGGCATGGACACAAAAGGAATGAGAAAAGAAGTTGTGTACTTGCCATAACGTTCCATCTATGTTGTCCATCTTCATTTCCATTAACCTGTGGGAATACAGTTCCGACCCTCGGAACTGATCGGCTGCATTCTATAGCTTTCCTCCTGTTTGTTGCTAGAGTCCTCTGATAGGCTATGGCTAAGGGGACTGGGGCAGAGGGGAAGAGGTCAGAACCGAACTAGTCGGCTCCAACACTTTAGGTGCCTTTTTGGGGTCTTCAATGAAGATCTGGCAGGAGAGCAGGGTCTGCCCTTGTGAGTCTCCTTTCTTTTCTCTTGAGGGGGGGTTGAGACCCTGACTTCGATGGCAGCCCCAGGTAGGGGAAGGAGGGAGAAGTCCCTTAAGGACTAACTTACTCCTCCTATCCACCAGAGCCCAAGGGTGAAAAGCATGGCAAGTAGAGTATGAGGCATCCAAATGCCCAGGCCCTAAACAGTAAATGCACTTGGATAAACGAATTATCTGCCACAGGAAGTGCATTTTTTAAAACACTGGGTTTTATCAACCATAATCACTAACTGGAAAAAGATTTTTTTATACAGAAAAAGGAGAGAAGAAGATGTATATATGATTGCTTTCCATGGCAACAGAACTTTGTGGAGGAAGGACTGAACCCACAGGAATCATCACAATGTCAGAGCACATCAGTGTAACACCAGGATGCACGTCTACCTATACATGAGAAGACAAGCAGAAACAAGTGTCCAGTGTTGTACAGCCATAGCACTACCTTTGAGGTATGCCAGTACTGACAGATGTAGTATTGGTGTATAAAAGTTACACATAGTTATTTTTTTAAACCTACTACTATTACTATGAAAACAGGCATTCTTACGACAGCATGTATACTCACCCTTGTGCTCGCTTAGTCTCTCCAGTCTGATCCTGTGCATCTGCCTATTCCTTCTCTACAGGGGCTGGAGATATATGAAGAGCTCAGTGAAAAACTGGATGGTGGCATACAGTGGCAGGTTAATGGGTTGAAGAAATAAAGATTACACCTACAGTACAGAGGCAATGACTATGTCTGAACTTCTGCTTGCAATGATTCCTATCACTGTAATGGTAATGTCACAGTTCCCCTGTGTATGGAATACCAGTAGCATGGGTGACAACTTTGGACAAACTGTTCTAGGCATCAGCCTTACACTGTGACCCAGTACAGCCCTCCTGCATGACCGTATGGCTGTGCCCCATGTGGAGGATGTACAGAAAAATCTTTGACTCCTCACACCACCTGTTTACTCTAAAATAAGCACTACCCTCACCTTCCCCAGACAGAATGTCTCCCATTTACAGATCAAAGTCAAAATGTCAAAGAATTGGTAGCTAAAACAGTTCTTGCTTTTTGTAGTCTTCCCTCAGTGATAGGCATCTACTCTGTGTGACTGATGGCAAAGTAAGAAAAAGTAGGTGCTGTATTATTACAATTCAAGTGGCACTTTAACATGTGAAATATGGCAGTCTTTCTTATTTTGGAAGGTGGTGTCTTTTTCTGTGTTTTCTCAATCTTACATACCCTGTGCATCACAGTTTGTTATGCAAATTTACTTAAAATAATGTGGCAAAGTTTTCTGAATCTGAGCCAATGTCTTTCATTCTTTACTGCAAAAATAAAGCCTATTTTGTACAGTATCTAAAACAGTTTCCCATTCAAAAAATGCTTTCTGCAGAGTTCTGATTTTGTACTGCTGATTGTAAAACCAAAGGAATAGAAAATAAAATGTATAACTGTCATATCCTTCCAGAATTGCTCACATGACTGGATTTTAAATATAAATCATATATAAATAAAACACAAATGATTTAAATGAATGGCAATTAAAACAAAATAGTGAGTGCTTTCATCTTGCAAACTATCAAAGACTTCATTAGACTGAATCAATTAAACATTACGTTAAATACATTCATGACTAAATCAAATGATATCTATAAACTAACTGAATGAATGTTTCATTTCATTTAATTTTAACAAACACATAATTAATAGCTTCATAAAATCGTAGGGTATTGTATGCATATAATAGCATTTGCCATTGTCATCTTTCTTCTGGTGCAGTTTCTACCTCTCCATCCCTCAGCCCTAAAGCTAATATAAAAAACAAAAATGTTTTACAACTCTCACAAATTCTATTGCATTTGTACAGTGCACTAACACTGTTTTTCATAGCATATACATGTTTATATCTATATGTATCTATTCTAAGCTTTTTAACATTTCTTGTGTTTTTTCCAACATAAAGTCCTTTGCATCTGGAGCACTATGCGGACTATACTTCATCAGCAAAAATGCACATAAAATAACAAGGGCAGACAGAAGATTTTGTGTAGAACTTCAATAAACTGACGTATCATAAAAATGTACCTACAGTTAACAGTCCCTCTCCTAGAGGCAATTGATGGTCCTCTCTGGTAAAAAAGTTTTAAGTTTTTGTTTCTCTTATTAAAAAAAAACGCTAAATCACCAATATTTTTTAATATTTCTGGATAACATTTAAATATATCCCAATTATTCATAACAGTCTGTCTAATATTAGAAGAAACCACTGTATAGGGTAACAACATTGCCTCTGTCTTATTCATTTCTGATCCAACAGCATGAGTTTGTGGAATACCATATTCATTATCATTTAAACTACTGATGGTGGCTGAAACATTCATAGTCATTTTGCTACTCACTAAAGCCATCAATATTTCCTCTCAATAAGTTGTTACTTGGAAATGTTCGATTAAAGTCAAATATTTCAAAAATAAAACTGATGTGTAGTCTATCTGTTCTACACATCTCCCTACAAACTATATTAAAACCAAAAATCAAAGAAGTCAGTGCCCAAAAATGGAGCTGAATGCTCCAACACACTTGCAACCAAAAGTATTGGACACCAAGAGCACCATGAAAATGTAAACCAACACCGGAAAGTTTATTAGCCACCTAAACTCCAAAAAAAATGCTAAAATAAAACTTAACTTTGTCACCGCGTTTTTCATTCAATGTGGAACTTCATCAGATTAAGTAACTCAATAATCCCATCATGCCTTATAAATCCTTTACAAAAACTAATTAACCAATAACCAAACCCAATGATTAAAAACTAATATAAAACTATATCAATTCTAATAACTCTAATATCTTCTGTGCATCAAAACTATAAATAGTTTGTATAAAATCGCATTTTCAAAAGTGAAAATATGCACATTTAAAACTACTTGATTATTGTACTCATTTGACATGTATATGATACAATTCTAAATGAGATGGAATGGAAGCAAACTAACACTTATACAGCCCTCTAGTGGTCATAGCTTTAAATACTTCAACACAAAAAAACTACACTTAAAAAAGCCTTAACATATACTGTAGTATGAGTATACTCTACAATCCGTGGTGGTGGTGCTGCAGTAGCGTTGTCGCCTCACAGTCAGACGTTGTCCGGTTCGATTCTCAGCTAGAGTGTCTTCTGCGTGGAGACATGCATGAATGGGCGTACCTTCGTTGAAGGTTGTGCGTCAGGGCTGGTAACTCGGCACGTAAAAATCAACTACCAATCATTAGCGGACCGGAGTTCCGCTGTGGCAACCCCTAACTGGGAAAAGCTGAAAGACGCAACATTAGTATACTCTACAATATGTTAAGACCTAAAAATATTAAATATATAAATAGCATAAAACATTTGCTCAACTATGAGACATAAAAATATGAATAAGTATAAAGATTTTATACAAACTATTTAGTTTTGATGCACAGAAGATATTATAGTTATTAGAATTGATATTGTTTTATATTATTAGTTTTTATGAATATTAATCATTGGGTTTGGTTATTGGTTAATTAGGTTTTGTAAAGGATTTATAAATCATATGGGATTGTTGTGTCTTTCGGCTTTTCCCAGTTAGGGGTCGCCACAAGGTCTGGGAGGTGAGGCGGATGGGATTATTGAGTTAATTAATCTAATGAAGTTCCACATTGAACGAAAAACGCAGTGACAAAGTTAAGTGTTTTATTTTAGCATTTTTTTTAGTTTAAGTGGCTAATAAACTTTCCGGTGTTGGTTTACATTTCTGTGGTGCTCTTGGTGTAAAATACTTTTGGTTACAAACTATATTATGTTCATACATGTGGCATGCATACTTGTATAATGTAATAAAGTACTGTTATTGTTATTATTATTTTTCTCTGTATCTTTGACACTAACTTCCCAGTTTTACATACATATATATATATAGATGTAGGACTTTTGAACAAAAGTTCAAAAGCCCAAATCCATTACCACCGACCACACTTTAACGAAAAAGCTTTCATTGAAAAAGCGCTTTTGTTAAAGTATGCTAAAAAAACCCCCACAAAATCTACTTGAATGCAGGGGGCTGTGCCCCCCACCCCCCACTTTAATATTCTCACTCCAAGATTGCACTACAGTGGGAAAAAGGGAATTTTCCCTTACCACACCCTAGTACGACCGGAACAACAAGCATACTTATGCAAAAGTGCTGCTTCGGTGAACAGCACTTTCGCGCAAGTATGCTCACCAAATTGGGATATGGTGAAAGATGCAGTCGAGCATCTGTATGGATCCCATATATATATATATATATATATATATATATATATATATATATATATATATATATACATATATTAATAAATCTATACACAACTTACTATAGGAAAATGGTATAGAAAAAAAGAACGTTTTCAAAAGTTCTACAAACATTTCATCTAATCAGTTTTATTATTCCATATGAAATAATACTGTCTATAACATTTTCATAGAATAAAACCTCCTTAAAGTTCTCAACTTTGTATATAAAAAAAAAAATTCTTCCCAAAAAGGATAATAAGGTTAGGAAAACTGGACACCACTGCGGCATATATCAGTGCACATGCTTTTGGTTTATAAATATTCTTAGCAACAAACCTAGACTTGTGTCTGGCAGTTGATGCAGAAGGATAAGACTGAATGGTAGTTCCTCTCAGCCCTTATGTGCCTCCTGTGTGACCTTGAGCAAGTCGCTTAACCAGACATACACCCCTGAACAGGGAGAGTGTGTCCAGTGGGCCTACCTTTTTAACAAATAGATATTATTATCATTTTAGTGAACACAAAAAATAGCTAATACTAAATCTATAATTGCAATCAATAAATGAACATTAGGCAGCAAAATATTTTTGCTTTCTAATAATTTAAAACCAAACCACTCAATGCCAATATCATGCAAAATAATGGAATGTAAAGATTTTACATTCACTGTTATTAGACTTCTACAACCACATCTTTTTTTTTTCAATTTATCTAGCAAATCTAAAGAATCCCTATTATATGAAGAAAAATATTTAAATATTTATTTCTCTGTTTGTTCTATAAAAATAGCTAAAAGTTCCATTTTTGGTCCTGAAGCTACTATAATGATTCTCACTGGTCAGCTTTCTGTTAATGCATCTTAAATAACCCCCCAAATCCTAGTTTAGGCTCAGCAACAATAAAATAACTTAATAACCAGTAATCAGACCTCCTATAATAAATCCCACAATAATACATAAATCACAGCATACTTTTTCAACTTATTAACTAGGTTCTTAAAAACATCATTTAATAAAATTTACATCTGTGCATTATACATTCATCAAAACCACATCACTTCATTTACCTGCCTTCATTATTTTAATATTTTAACATGCTATAAACTCAATGACACCTTTCTTTGTACTGAGTTAAATTATGGTAGTTATTCTTAACACAAGCTATGAAGAACCTTTTTTTAATTTCCACTTGACGTGTTTTTGAAGGCATCTAAGGAGGGGTATAGATTTGGATTAAAAGTAGCAGGTTTCTTAAATATATTCTCACTTTTTTCAGTGTTAGCCAAAACTACTACTAAAAGATTTAACTTCCTAGCAAAATCTCTCAATAAACGAATAGACACTACGACATTCATACATTTTGATGGTATAAAAATCAATCTCTTTTGCAACACAGATACTTCATTTTCATTTAAAAATTCTATCAGACAAATTCACTAAGCTAAAAGCATCCAAAAATGAATATATTTAATGTCCACTTGTTACAGGGATGTCCAGCTTCAAATATTACATTCATGACCTGTTGTTGGAGAAAGTGCAGAGCTAGATGCTTTCTCAAATCTTAGTGCCTCTGCTGTGGAGTTTGGCAGTAATTCTGATTTTTCTATTATTAGTTGCGGCGTTTTAGTTGATCTTGAATCTCGATCTGTTGGTGCCATTTTGACCCAGCCTCTTTCCAAATCCACAGACTGTGACCTTTGATAAATGCTGGAACTCTACTGACTGGTCCTCTTGCCATATGCATATCTTGAATTGGCCACTTCTGCATGTGTCAAACCTGACTGAGTACCCATTAGCCTTTTTGCAATCTTTAATGATCTCTATAAACCACTTAGTGGAAAATGTCAAGGGCCTAAAGAACGCCACTAGTTTACACATCCACTCATAGCTCGGCAATAAGTTTGTGCCCTAATTTTTTTTTTTTTTTTTTTTTAGTTCATAAGTATTACCTAACATATAATCATTTTCATATCTCTGGAAATTCTTGAATTTACATTTTTTTTTCAAAATATCCTTTTCTTTAGTCTGTTTGAAATACATTTTCTTTTCTGTATGAAAACCATAGCCATGACTATCAATTTAAAATATTCAAATGACTTGTGTAATTTCTTCATTTAATTTCTTAATCTGATAATGGATGATATTTTGGTGCAACCTGGAACCTAAGAAATCCCTCTTGTGACAGATGAGTGACCTAGCCGTATGAATACTTTAAATTCAGAGTTATCATCTACATCCCTTTCAGAAAAAAAAAATGAGAGTTGAAAAATAGCTATTTTGAACTTTTGCATTTTTAAATTATGGTTAGGGCTGAAGTGGTCCAAAACGGGCCTACACTGCACTCATCTTTTGAGATCTTAATGCTTACAAATAATCCATGCTCTGCAAAGCAAATACATACTTTTCATAGTTTCTCTGCTTAGAATTTTTTTCCTGAATAAGTTCATACTGAGCAATTGTTTTGTTTACCTTTAGGACTGGTTGCAGAGTAGGTCTGGGAAAGAACACTGCCTTATACCTTCCTTTTCAGTGTGCACTCTACCCTTAAATACGTGAAAATGCATCTCTAATTCAGAAAACTAGATACCCTGCCCACCCCCCCACCCCCCACCAGCCACAGAAACTGGTCTTATTAGAGGAACAAAATGCTGAAAAGGATAAAGAAGCACAACTTCTTGAGCAGAATGAACAGGGCCAATGCAAGTTTTTGTCTGATAGAAAGACAAATGTAAGACTCAGATGGCACGGACCTTTAGTTTATAGGTCCCTTCCTTCTACTGAAAGTAAAATGGCTCCTCTCATAACGTCTATATATTTAAGACTAATCTCTGAAAGTATACTGTAAAAGGGCCATTTCCAACACAAACCACTCAATATACAGTAATTAAATGCCATAAGAGACAAGCTAGACAAAGGTTTCCTTTGACATGTTGTCATTTTCCAGATCATGACTAATGTAATGGTTATCCAAACCTAAAGGGACCTTAGGAGGCACAGGAAGGCTCATGATCTTGGCTATACCAATTATCAAGCTAAGGCTGCCCTTTTCATTAACCTTATCTGTTAATCAAAACAGAAAACAACCTGTAAATCAGCAATTGTTTGGAAGAACATATATATTTTAATTGTTAACCTGCCTTTTATAGTGCAGTGATTTATTTTTTACAGTGACAGAGAGGGAACAAAGGAAGACGAATACAAACATTTTATAAAATCAAGGTAAAATAGTCTGTTTCTCCACAGACACATAATCTAAATACAACTGATCTATTCAGTTAGTACGCTAAATATTTTCAGTTAAGATCCAAGCTGCAGTGGCAGAAATATGAATACATGAAACAGATAATAATACAATAGTAATTAATGATTAGTACATAAAGAATAGAATATAAAAAAACAATAATTGCTAAGTAATTAAAGATTACCAACAGTTGATGGCAGAAGTAGTAAAAAAATGTAGCTACAGGCTTAGCATAGGTAAATGAAAGAAAAAATGGCAAGGCCAAACTTTAGTTAAATAAAGGAAGGAAGGAAAGAAATAAGGATAGGAAGGGGCAATTTATAAGAAGCAGAAAGTATAACTTATGAAAATTGTTACTAAACATAGGATTATGATTGGGTTGCCGATCATAACCTGCTTATTATGTTTTTGAGACAAGGATGCATTGAAATTCACCTAAAGAGCAAAGCATCGATGCCAAGAACACATAATTAAAGATTATGATGGGACACCTGATAATAATTCTTTGTTGTGCATGGAGCTTTATCTACTCATTATTCTAGCAGTTACAGTAAAAAAGAAAAAAAATGCTAAGTATTTTGCTGGCTTTCAAAGCTATAATGCACTTAGCAAGCACTGTCAAAAAGGCATTGCAATACAGTCCCTTATGTTTGCACTTACCTTGCCATGCATCTCAAATGTTCAGTTTTTGCCTGATATGTTTGGTTTCTCCTCATAAAATATTTGTTTTTTTTTAAACAAACCATTGACGATTGAAGTCACTAAATAACGATGGATATTTGAGATTCAGACTTCAACCGCGGTGGTGGTGCTGCAGTAGCGTTGTCGCCTCACAGTAAGACGCTGTCCGGTTTGATTCTCAGCTAGAGCATCTTCTGCGTGGAGACATGCATGAATGGGCGTACATTCATTGAAGGTTGTGCATCAGAGCTGGCAACTCAGCATGTAAAAATCTACTGCCAATCATTAGCAGACCGGAGTTCCACTGTGGCGACCCCTAACCAGGAAAAGCCGAAAGACACAACAACATTTGAGGTTCAGACTTCATATCCATCACAAAATGCAGGTAAACAAACATCTTGTTATTCTAGCTATTTTCTAGGTTTATAAGAGGAAGTCAGAGACACATTAACAGTTTGGACAGCAGGCAGAAAAAAATGTGTTTTTATTCTGCTGCTGTCAATTTGCTGGTTAATTCTGTCAGATTATACTGCCTAGCATGTGATCTGACCTTAACAATTTAAGCAAGGAATGCTTAACAATTGTTAAGATTACATCTCTTGCTATAACAGTACTTAACTCATTTGTCTTTTTCTGTTTACTTGAGTATAATCCATGCACTACACAGAGGATTATGATCGGGTCCCTGATCATAACCTGCTTATCATGTGTTCGAGAAATTGATGGCAAGAAGTTCACCTTATAAACAAAACTTGAAAGGTGAATTTTGGCATCCATGTTGTAAACACATAATTAAGGTCATGACTGGAGACCCGATTATAACTCTTTGTAATACATGGATTTTTATCTGCTCCGTGTACTACTAGTTACAGTAACAAAGGACAGAAAATGCGAAGTGTTCTGCTGGATTTTGAATCCGTAAAGCATTTAGTGAGGACTATCAAAAGGCATTGTAACAGTCCCTTATTTTTACGCTCACCTTGCCATGCCTCTCAAGTATCCAGATTTTAACAGAATGTCTATATTCTTGCCTCATGTTGGGTCTCTTCCCCATAAATTATTTTGTTTTAGAACAAACCACTGAGAACTAAAGTCACTAAATAATTACATATATTTGAGTTTTACACTGTGCATCCTTCAGAGGATGCAGGTGTATACAAATCCTGTTATTCTAGCTACTTTCTAGGTTTATAACAGGAAGGCAGGGACACATTGCCCCTATGGAAAGCAGGCAGAAACAAATTTGATTTTTATTTTGCTGCTGTCATTTGCTGGTCAGTACTCACAGATTTGACTGCTTGAACTTAACAACTTCAGCAGGTAGGGATTAACATTTATTAACATCAAGTCTTGCACTATAGTAGAGCTTAACTTATTTGTCTTTTTCCAAATATTGGAGCATAACCACCACACTTCATTCACTGTATACTTGTTACATACTATTATCTATCCATCCACAACCTTCTTTTTCCTATTTTTGCACAAGAGATGGGAGTGTCACTTTAACAGTGTCAGCCATCTACAGCCAAGGTTTACACAACTGGATGGCTAGCTATATGCTACATATTTGCCAATGATGAGTAGTATAACAATTAAGATGGAAGCTTCGGCAGTAAACAAAAGGATTGCCACAGAGTTTGAAGTAATAAAGTGTTGAGTGATATAAACTGCTGCTCTTAATAACCAGAGTTTCTGAAGCAGTCATATTATGCATACTTTGCCAGACAAGCCTTTATATTTTTCTTGAACTCCAAGTATTATTTTCTGTTTTTAATTTGTTAGGCTTTCTGTTCCAGGAAGCTGGTGGGATTTCACAGAAGATGCTTCCTCTGCAGGGCAAAGTGAACTTTGGCTTTACCGGGAAGCTAGTACCATTACCCTAGAATTCATAGTTAGAGTGTAGTTTTATTGGCCACTAGGGGTCATTTCCATAACTCCTTCATCTTCCTCTCTTAAAACCTAGTTGCCTCGTGGTTTGAGCGTCTTTTCAGGCTTGTTGGCTGTTGGTGAAGCACCCTCCAAGAGGAAAAAACGCTGAGAGAAGAAGGGAGCCACTTTTGAGATTTTAAGTATTTTTTCTCTGTTTATTTGCAAAGTTTTTCTGCATAGCTGCCTAGCTTGAGCATTTTCTGGCTTGTTAAGCTTGATTTCTGTATTAGTAGCTGTATTTAGAGCACAACCAAAAGCTGTTTGCTGAATTTCCTGTTTGCACTTAATTTTAAATCGTTTTTTCTTAAAACTTGCATATTTTCTGTCCTTGACCTAGCACTCTTGTGTGGGGTCATTTACTGCACTGTTATAACTTGATATTACTTGTGAACCTCTGCTATCTCTGTAAAAAACAAAAACAAAAAAATCTTGCTTTTTTCCCACTTTTCTGAGAGTTAAAAAAGTTCAGTTTCAGGCTTGCTGTTCCTGAACTGTTTGAAAGTTTCTGTGAGGCCATTTTTGCTTGGGCTGAAGGAGGGTCTCTCTGTTCATCAGTGGCAGTGACTAACATTGAGCAGCTCTCCTGCCCGCGTAGAGGTGATTACTGACTTGAAACTGTAGTTTTATTTTCCCTTTTGGGTCTATTCCTGCTTCTTTCCAGCCCCTGCTATCAAGCACGCTTTAACGTGCTTTAGCGCTGAGTTGCCACTAGAGCAGCATCGGGCAGCGCCGGTTAAACAAGGTTAAACTCTTTCTGGCTCCAGAAAGTCTGTTCTTCAATTTTTCCCTTAGAACTGCTCTGTTAGGAACCTAAACAGTTTACACCTACACTAAAAAGTGCAGCACTTGTTCCAAATAGCTTTTTCTTCTCAAAAAGCTCAGCACTTGTCTTATAAGCATATCCCTTGTCTTATAAACATTCCCTTTGCAGGTCAAGCACTCCTATATTATACAAATCTCTCACTAGCAAAACCCCCCAGGAGTGCCCACTTCCCTGCTAAGCCCACTACTTTTCTGTCTCATACCAACTCATAATTCTTTCTAGCATGTCGAAGGGTCAGATGCTGGCATCCTCTCCTGCCCATTTGGTGAATCTGGGAATTCAGAGACAATGTTACAATTGCCTCATGTACACGGACAACCATCTCCTCCTCCCATGTAACACTAACACTTGTGAGAGATGCAGCTATTTAGCCAGACTGGAGGCTGAGCTCTCTCATCTCAGGACTGGCAAGACCAGGCAGGAGGAGAAGGCAACTACACACACCACAATACCAGTCTTACATAACTCAACCACACCACTGAATCAAACACATAAACACACTAAGACATACTCGGAGGCTCTGAGTAAAAATTTACCTAAACAGCAGAGGCCTCCAAAGCAGACACCCAAGCAACTGCAAACTCAATACACCACACAAACAACACATAAACAACAAAATCAGTGTGCAAAGCAGTCACTGCCCTTAGGGCCAAATACAACACCAAACATACTTGTCATAGGTGACTCCATAGTCAGACACACTGATGTCCCGCCCACCAGACTGAGTAAGGAGAAGGTCACAGTAAGCTGCCTGTCGGGCGCTAGAATCCGCCACATAACACAAGCACTCAGGTCTCTCAACAGCAGGTACAAGTACGACTCAGTCATTGTCCACGCTGGTGTCAACGACCTGAGACGTACCTCCTTGGACTACATGAAAAGAGACATTGAGGAGCTCTCTGATTATGTAGCCCAGGCAGGTATGACCCTGACCTTGAGCAGTATCCTACCTTCACCTAGAATGATGCCACAATACAGTGATAAGATGATCAGCTTTAATAATTGGCTTAAATTCTGGTGTCATTCAAAGGGGATCCAATGTCTGTCTGCCTGAGATGACATGCTGGACAAGCCACGCTGCTCAAGGGATGGCTTGCACCTGTCACCCTAGGCTTCCGGATATTGGCAAAGGCTCTTGCCACCCCCATAGTGCCTTTTTAGGCAAGGCTCAAATTCTAAACCTACCACCCTAGAACACAAAAAGTAAAAACTAAGGGTAATGCTGCTCAATGCCAGAAGTCTCAATCTCAAGATGCACGCACTCGAGGCCCTTCTCAGTATGGAGAACATCGATGTCTGTGCTGTGACAGAAACCTGGTTCAAGGCTCCTGAGAGCACCCCAGCACTAGCAGGTTTCACCTCATATCATACGCCCGCCCCAAAATCCGGACAACACCAAGAAAGGAGGGTGTCCATATTCATAAAGGACACCCACACCTCAAGGTTGGTGGCAACGCACGATGCATCGGAGACCATCCAGGTGCAATTAACCATAGGCAAGACTGCTCTGCAATTTGTAGCATGTTACAGGCCACCCTCTCAAACTCAGGAACCTCACATGGCCTTCCTGAAAACAATGGAGGGATAAATGTATCTCCAAACACCATCATACTAGGTGACTTCAACTACCCTAATATAGATTGGGAACACTACTCAAGCCCAAACACTCTAGCCCAAAGGTTCCTGGAGTTCATAAACTCAAATGCCATGGAACAACTAGTCACCATCCCCACAAGAGGAGAAAACATACTTGATCTCATCATCACGAACATGGGATCACAATGTTCAACACCGAAGTATACCCCTCACTGGTGAGATCAGATCATAAACTAATCTCGCTGGAGGTCCTCATCCCGCCCCCACCTGAAACAAAAAAGACCACAGTGAAAACTTCTCAAAAGCCGACTTCACACTTCTAAAACTAGTGTGGTCTCCTTTAAGGCCCCTGAGCCAGTGGTAAACATTACTCAAACCGCTGAATCACTTACAAATGCCTTCTACCAGCACCTACAGGACTGCATGGATCAGGCAATCCCAAACAAAACTAAGACTCTTTGTACCAAAGGCAAGCGTCCAGTCTGGTGGACCCCAGCCATAAACAAGCTCTACAACAAAAGGAGGAAGCTACTACAAGATAGAGCAAAATCCTTGAAAGGTAAGACACCTTTGATCATTATAAGTAAAAACTAAGAGCTCTCATAAAATCATCCAAGGCAAATTTTGAGAGAAAAATCACCAAGGATTCAAAAGACAATCATAAGGCCTTCTTTAGCTATGTTAGAAACCTAGGAGGAAACTCCCAGATATGCTCAGAATTAGTTCAAAATGATGTGAAGATTACTGAACCTACACATTGCCAACATACTGGCTGACAGGTTCAGTGCAAACTTCTCCCCCCAAAAGGAGAGATATCTATACCAGTGGATTGTAGCCCCCCAACCATCTCCAATGCCCAGGTGAGAACTGCTCTCTCCTAACCATAAAACTCAGCATCCATGGGACCGGATGGTGTCCCCGGCTGTGTGCTCCATGAACTCAATGAGGAATTAAACCCGCAGTTAGGACAGCTGTTTAATCTTAGCCTCACCTCAGGATACGTACCCAAGGAGTGGCGCACGGCGACTGTGGTCCCACTTCACAAGGGCGGTGCCTCCACCGACCCTGGAAATTACCGTCCCATTAGCTTGACAAGCCTTATCTGCAAAGCCATGGAGAGGATCATAATGGAACTCATAAATAAAGACATAGGGAACTTGCAGACTTTGGATCCAACCCAGTTTGGCTTTGTCAAAGGCAGATCATGCCTTTTAAACTTAGTTGACTTTTTCGAGACAGTCACCAAGGCCATTGATGAGGGAAAGGCAGTCCATACAGCCTACCTTGACCTGGCAAAGGCCTTCGACACAATACCCCACTCAGGTATCATCAAAACACTCATCAGCTTGAATGTAAACCCATACATCACAAGATGGGTTGCAAACTGGCTAAGTGACAGAACCCACAGGGTCAGAGTTGCTGGAGCCATGTCAGACTCAAAGCCTGTCACAAGTGGTGTCCCACAGGGCTCAGTCCTGGGTCCACTCTTGTTCGGCATCTACTTTTCTGAAGTACAAGCAAACACAGGAGGGTTATGGCTGACAAAGTTTGCAGATGACTGCAAACTGGCGCCATAGTCGAAAACACATCTGACACAGATATCCTTCAGAAGGGCCTCACAGAAACGGATAACTGGTGCCAGAGCCATGGCCTAAAGTTAAATGCCAAGAAATGCATAGTCATACCCTTCGGGAAAAACAAGGTTACCCCTAGCTACCATATAGGTGGCAATCCACTGAGCACAGAAGAAGTCATCAGGGATCTGGGGACCCAGGTTGACAGTAGCCTTCGCTTGACACTCATGTTGCTAAAGTAGTTAGGAAAACCTTCTACATTGCCCACCTGATCATGAAGGGATTTACATCTAGATCAAGGGAGGTCATCGCCCCTGTACTCATCACTCATTAGACCTATGATTGAGTACAATGCCCCATTCGAATGTATCTGACCAGACACCTGCAGCAGCTGGAAAGGCCCCTAAAGTTCCTCACCAAAAGGATAAAGGTTCTCATAAATATGTCTTATGCTGCCCGACTGAAAGAACTCCAGCTCTATTCAGTCTCATACCGCTTGCTCAGAGGTGACCTGTGCCTGACATATAAGGCCATGTCAAACCCTGATTTGATGAATATGCTTCACCTCAAAAAATCTAGATCCCTCAGAACCACAAGGGGGAGACTTAAACCTTGACACGGTTATTAATAGAACATGCTGGAGGGACAGATTCATCACCCAGAGACTCCCTATGCTGTGGAACAAAATCCCGGTACATGTGAGGCAGAGCACCTGGCTGGCCTTGTTCAAGAGGAATCTTGACCAATGGATGGGGGATCGCAGATATACCCCAGGGATTACTTCAGTGTCACTGCTTGACAGAGGCACAGCAAAATAATAGGCATAGTTTTATTCAAACTAAAGGGGTGGCGAAAGCCAAATAACTATGGGCTAGGCTTATAAATGCCCTTGGGCAGATAGCCTAGTATGAACCTATGAACATCATAAGTATGTTCTTTAAAGGGGACAATAACTGTTGTTCAGCATTTTAAAGGTGATCATACTAAAAAGAATGGTAGTCCTTGCAGTTATGAGAAAAACATTTAGGATGCTGAGTTTCAATAACATGTTTTCAAACCTTTGCACTTCTTTTATACTACTGCTGGTTTGAGCTAGTTCCAAGAAATTCAAAAATACAGCTAAGTGTCCAAAAACGTTTCATTTCTATATTATGAGTGGGTGCTGAAAAGTTCTAAGCCCAACCAAGAAGGGAATGGCATGGAGCCATGAAACTTACAAGTTATTCAACATATTCTCCCCGAAGTTCAACACACATAGCACACTGTGTCTGAAGTTATTCTGTTTCTGGGTCTGTTTTGTGACTTCTGAGCATCAAATTCAAGCCATCTTTATTGGTGAACGTCCTTCTGCACCCTTGTGGGAGGACAGTACTGTCTGGTTCTCATCTAATCAAGGGTAATTGGACTAGAGCTCAGAGAGAGCATCCTTACTGGTTAGTTTGAGTTAAAAGGTTTATTTCTTGTTTTATTTAAGCCCCGTGTTTGCACTTGTTTGTGTGTAGCACACCATCTTCCATTGCCGCATAGAGGTGGTTACCATTGGTGGTTGGAGATGCAAACATTTTGCTTGTTAAACATTCCCTTGGCACTTTGCTTGTGATCCTACACAAGTTTTTGCGTGGCCCTGCTCTATTGTCAGGTGGAACACTAAGCCTAGCCTTAGAGTTAGAGGTACCAACACACCTCTATCCCACTAGCCATTCCTAAGTGCAACCTCTTTTCCTGACCACAAAAATTTACCTAACACTATGGATGGACAATTTTCCACAGTTTCTCCAACCAGCTTGGTCAACATGGCATCCAGAGGCAGTGTAGCAACTGCTTCATGTTCACCGACAATCCTCTACTCCTAGTCCAAAGTCAACATGTGAGAGATATAGCTATATTAAGAACCTTAAATCCATGCTCTCTCTCACAGCAGTCAGTACATATGACAATGAGTGGGTTGTCAGCATGCACACCTCACCTCCTTCTCCACGCAAACCCACATCACACATACCTATATATGCGGAGGTCCTCACCAGAAACATACCTAAACATACCTAAGCACCACAGACCTCCAACACACAAAACACAAGCACGCTACACATAATACTTCCTCTGCAGAACACAATGCACATAATAGCTCACACACCAGTGTCTCACCTGTTAAGTCCTTAAGGCAAAACACAAAACCAACATATTAGTCATAAGTGATTCCATCATGAGACACACAGATGTCCCTCTCACCAGGCTGGATAAGGAAAAGGTCACTGTCAGCTGTCTGTCAGGTGCCAGTATGCACTATATCACACATGCACTAAAGTCCCTTAATAACAGGTATTGTTATGACTCCATCATAATCCATGTTGGTGTGAACGACTTGAGATGTACCTCTCTGGACTATATGAAGAGAGATATGACTGAGCTCTCAGACTAAGTGTCTCAGGCAAGCATGTTCTTAGCCTTAAGCAGCATTTTACCTTCACATAGGATAATGCCTCAATACAAACAGAAAAATATTTGCTTTGGGGAGATATGACTGAGCTCTCAGACTGTGTCTCAGGCAAGCATGTCCTTAGCCTTAAGCAGCATTTTACCTTCACATAGGATAATGCCTCAATACAAACAGAAAAATATTGACTTCAATAATTGGCTTAGTGTTTGGTGTCATTCTAAGAGGATCCATTATCTCTCAGCTAGGGATGATATGATCGACAGATCTCGATGCTTTGTCAGAGATGGTCTTCACCTGCCACCCCTGGGGGTTTGACTACTGGTTAAGGCTCCTATCACCTGCATAGTGCCTTTTTCAGGCAGTGTTTCAAGGACAAAGTTCCTGATATAAAAACTACATCTAAAAACAACCTCTGGGTTTATGCTGCTAAATGCTAGGAGTCCTTAACATGAAACTGCACTCACTGAAAGCAGTCCTCATCTTAGAAGATGCAGACATTTGTGAAGTCACTGAGACCAGGTGCAAGGCTATGGAGAGCATCCCACCCATACTGAGTTATACCTCCTTCCATACATTCAGAATACAAACTGAAGGCGTGAAAACTATAGGAGGTGGTGTATCAATATTCATTAAAGATAAATATCCCTCCAGAATGGTTAATCAGTATGATTCCATAGAGATACTTCAGGTGCAATTAACTGTTGGTAAGACACCTATTAAAGTCATTGCTTCTACAGGACTCCCTCCATGAATCAGACACCCACTCTGACTATTTGGCTCTACTTGAGTCTATCAAGATACATCCCAACACCATGGATTTGGGCGACTTTAACTACCCATCCATTGACTGAGTAAATTACTTGTGCTCAAATTGCCAGCATCCTGGATCTGGTGCTTACCAATATGGGGGGGGGGCACTGTAGCATCCCCACTGTGAGGTCTTCCCTGGGGAGATCTCACCACAAATCAGTCTTATTCAAAGTAACTATCACACCTGACCCTCCCCAGCAGCAATTAAACTAAAAAACTTCCCCAAAGCAGATTATAACCTCTTACAGGATGGTATAAATAGCTTCACTGCACCCCCCCCCTCAGATGGAACTGGTAACGATGCCACTACACCAGTGCTCTATGCAAACACCTCTATAACTGCATTGACTCGGCCATATCTGATAGAACCAAAACAAGCTCTGCAAGGAAGAGCAAACCTGCTTGGAGAACAACTCCCATTAACAGACTTGCAATAAGAGGAAGAAATTTCTGTCTAAGAGTAAGAGGGAGTGAGCCCTAAACTAGAAACACCCCCTCTTCAGCTTATACAAGCAAATAAGACTTCTTGTGAAGTCCTCCAAAGCAAATTGCAAATCCAAATTAGCTTCCTCAACTAAGGACAACCATGTGGCGTTCTTTAGTTACATCTGTAACCTAAAAGGAAAGGCCCAGATTAGTGCTGAACTGGTAGTTAATGATACCACATATAGTGAGCTTGTGGACATAGCTGACCAATTGGTTGACAGGTTCTGTGAAAACTTCACTTCCCGGTCTCCACCACACATACCCCGTGACATCCCTACCACCTCTCCCCTACCTTTTATCTCTAAAAAGCAGATCATAAATGCCTTCTCTAAGGCCAAAACCACAGCATCTATGGGACCTGATAACATCCCAGGCTGCGTTCTACATGGGCTCCAACAAAAATTAGCAACACCATTGGGTACTCTTTTCAATCATAGTTTAAGCACCGGCTTTGTCCCAGATAAATGGAAAATGGCGACCATTATTCCCTTGCACAAAAGTGGTGCTTCCACTGACCCCTGGAACTACAGACCTATTAGTCTCACTAGCCTTTTCTCCAAGGCCATGGAGTGAATCATCATGGACCTTATCAAAAAGATAAAGGTAATCTCCAAACACTTGACCCTACTCAGTTTGGATTTGTCAAAGGGAGATCATAGATCATGCCTGTTAAACCTGGTGGACTTCTTTAAGACAGTCATCAAGGCCCTGGATGTGGGGAGATCAGTGCACACAACCTGCCTAGACTTTGCCAAGGGTTTTGAAACTATCCCCCACTCGGGCATCATTGACAAACTCACCCAGCAATGTATCAACCCTTAAATCATTAGATGGGTCACTAACTGGCTCACTGAAAGAACCCATATAGTCAAAATAAAGGAATCCACCTCCAACAGCAGATCTGTAACCAGTGGTGTTCCACAGGGATCAATCCTGGGACCTCTACTGTTTGGAATCTATTTCTCCAAAGTACAAGCAAAAACTAAAGGTCTGTGGCTGACAAACTGGGGGTGGTCATAGACTCTCCAAATTATGTCATCATCCTACAACAGGGTCTTACACAAACAAATGATTGGCGCCAAAGTCATAGCCTTAAACTCAATGCAAAAATGTATTATCATCCCTTTCGGTAAGAGCAATGTTCCTTCTAACTACCACATCAATAACAACACCCTATGTATGCACTCAGTGGTGAGAGACCTGGGCACGCAGATTGACAGCAATCTTACCTTTGATCACCATGTCTCCACAGTGGGATGAATGGCATTCTATATCGCTCATCTCATAAATAAGGGCATTGTCTCCAGAAAAAAAAAAGAAGTTATAATCTTCTGTTACTCTTCCTTAATCAGGCCAACAACTGAGTACAATGTCCCTTTTGGTATGCACCTTTGCAAGCACCTGTGGCAATTGGAGAGACCACAGAGGTTCCTTATAAGGTAAATTCAACGTCTTCAGTATCTGTCCTATGTGGATCGTCTGAAATTAGTCACTTTATTCTGTTACATACAGACTACTCAGAGGCAATCTCTGACATGCACATAAGGCAATCTCTGACTCTGCTTTATTGGAAATGCTGCATATCTGCAAGTCAAATGGTACACTGGTTACTTGCTCTAAAGACCTTATCCTGATATGTGACATTAACAGAACCTGCTGGAAGGACAGATTTGTCTCCCAGAGGTTACCACACCTTTGGAACAGACTCTAACTTCATGTCAAACAGAGCACCTCATTGGCCCTCTTCAAATGCAATCTGGACAATTAGATGGGTAACCTCAAATTCACCCCAGGGGTTCCACCCGTGTCCCTTTTGGACAGGGGCAATAGGTACTGACCATGGAAATAAGGGTAGAATGTGTCTAGGTTTGTAAGGGCCCCTAGGGCCATTAGCCTAGTAACTTCCTCAGATCCTATGAAGTCTGGTCACTGAAATACGGCTCTGCTGCTGCAAATGCCTTCAAATTACTCAACAAGTGCTGCCCTTTCAAACTGTTTTTAAGATTTGTAAACAGAAAATAGTCAGATGGAGCAAGATCTGGTGAGTAGGGTGGATAGTCTATGCACTCAGACCCCAATTTCGTCAAAGCATCCATTGTTTTGCCAGCCTTGTGAACATGTGCATTGTCTTGCAAAGATAGAACTCCTTTCTGCAGCTTCCCTCTCCTCTTTTCTTTCAATGCCTCCTTTAATCAGCACAGCATGTTACAGTAGGATTCTGCATTAATTGTTGGGCCCCTTGAAAGATAGGCAGTCATTACAACACTTTCCTGATCCCAAAACACTGTGGCCATAACCTTTCCTGCTTTTTTTTTGCTCTTGAACTTCTTTGTTCTTGATGAACATGAGTGCCACCATTGCATGGACTGTTGTTTTGTCTCAGGATCAGAGTGTTGTAACCATGTTTCATCAACAGTAGCTAGTCACTCCAAAAGGTTAGCACCAGCTTGATGAAAATGCTGCAAAATCAACTTTGAAGTGTCCACTCAAACTTTTTTCTCATCACCATTCAAATATTTGGACACCCACTTGGCTGACAACTTCTGCATTCCCAGATGCTCGTGTATTATAAACCCAACATGTTCCCTGGATATCTCTGGTGTCTTGGCAATTGTTTTAGCCAATATTTGCTGATCTGCCAAAATCAGGTCATGGACATGGTCAACAATTTCAAGAGTTGTCACCATTTGAGGCCTCCCAGACCTTGCTGCATCTTTAGCCTCCATGATGAAAGTTTGTCCACCACTTTTTTACAGTTGAATAAGAAGGACACTTGCCAATCAATGTTTCCATCGTACATTCATGATTCCCTATGGAGTTTTCTTCTGCAGAAATAGGAACTTCATGATGGCTCCCGGAGTTCCACAATTGAATATTCCACACTTTTCGTTGACATGGTTCAATCAATGATCTGAAACAATGTAAAAACATAATGGTACAATTCTGCAAATTGGCACTTTACAAAATGAAATAAGCCTCTTTTCAGCAACAGAGGCAAAATAACATAAGTTGGTCGGGCTTAGAACTTTTCAGCACCTCGTACCTGTTATACCATTCATTTAATAGTATGTCTCTGTTTTAGCTGTTTTTATTTCTTCTTATCTAAGTCCATTTCCAACAGTGTGTATCTGTTTTAGTTATTTTAAGTCATCATTAAGTTATTTTAATTAGTATGTTGATTCTGACCCTGTAATATGTGCAAAAAGTTTTAAAGCTTATTAAGTTTATACTCAGTAATTCCAGTAAATAGCTGCACTGTTTTTCCTAGTAAAGTGGTCTAACTGTTGGAATGAAACATCAGATTCTTGTGACAGGACAGAGTCCTGCCAGCTCACTTGCGATTGCTTCATTTAAACTACTGTTGGTTTGAATTACTTTCAAGCCATTCAACAACAGAGCTAAGTGTCTCATGGATTTTCATGTCTTCATTATCTGGCTTTAAGTTCATTTTAACAGTCTGTGTCTATTTTAGACATTTTCTTTTCTTGTTATCTCTTTAAGTTGATTTTTAAAAATTTGTATCTTTTCTGGCTCTTTTTAAATTCCTGTTAAGTTATTTTAATTGATGTTTTGTTTATTCTGCCCCTATAGCACTGGGGAAGGTTTTTTAAAGATCATTAAGCCTATATTCAGTAATTCTAGTACATAGCTGCATTGATTTTGCCATTTAAGTTGTCTAAATGTTGGAACTGAACACAGTTTTCTTTCTTATGAAGTAAGTGACAGGCTTGTTCAGGAGTTCTGATTGCTTCTTTTAAATTGTTGCTGGTCTGAGCTTGCCAACTTAGACCAGCTGGAAGATTGCTTATCATCCTGGGAACCATCATCACTGGATCCAGCCTCAGCAGGCGGAGGCAGCACTGGGCAGGGACATGACTCAGTGAGACACCAGAGCATGGTCTCCATACGGCCGATGCGAACAAGTTACTTCCTGTCTATTATTTCACCCACAAGCTCTGCCAGCTCCTGGCAGATGACCAAAGTGTCACCTCTACTTGCACTACTACTGGCAGGTACCACTGTACCACCCAATTGTGCAAGGCTACCTGTCACAGGTGGTGCAGGTAGGGCAGGAGGTGTGATGGCATCTGTGGCTTGGGAGGGTGGCTTAATGGCTATGGTGTTTGCCTTACAAACACAAGGTGCAGGGTTTGAGTCTCACAAGGGATAATTGGCTAAGCTTAAAATGGCTCGCAAGGGCAGTTAGCTTAGTACTAAACTATGAACTTATGAACCTATGACAGGACATTTAACAAGAGTTAAGTGGCTAAATAATTTTCATTTCTTTATTGCCTATTTTTAGGCTCATTTTAACTGTCTGCATCTCTTTTAGGTCTGTTCTTTCTTTGTATCGGTTTTAATTTCAATAGTCTATATCTGTTTACCTCTTTAAAATCATTATTAACAAACCAAGCAGAAACGTCCCAGTATGAAGGGCGTGAAGTTCATGCCTTGAAATATGTTATGCACCTAGTTCACTAATAAAATTTGAGCTTTAAAATATGTACTACAAAATAAAATAGTAGGTAGTCCACATGAGTTAAAAATGAAATATCCTTTACTGAATGCACAAACAAGCAATCCTAGTTGAGTATAATGAAAACCATTAAAGACATTCATTAATTTATATAAAATCAGGCTATTTGGAGCAAGGGAGTGGTTACAGAGGGTGGTTCTGTTAAGAGCAATAAAAGCATTAAACTTAACAATGTCCCCCTTCTCCCTTAAAGGGGCACTGGCTCGTTCCTGCAATTGTATTCCTGCTTCGGTCCGAAGATGAAGTGCTGTCAATCACTGATTTACTCCCCTCCCTTTTTTTGAAATCAGTCATGACGCTCTTACTGTTCCACCCACGGCGTAAAGTTAAAAAGGTGTGCAGAGGTCTCTTCCAGTCCTGTTTTTCTTCCGTCTGGAATAAGCGACACATTGCTCGGGTCCCAGCTTCACACAGTGCTAACTGCAACTTAGCTTGTTGCTTCAGGTAAATTTTAAATGCTAAAAAAAATGCCAGCAGTCAGTATTAGTGCCGCATCTAATTAATGTTTCTCCAGGCAATCTTATTGTATTTTCTGTCCGCGTACTACAAATAACTTTTCCATGGTTAGCCTATGTGAGTATATGGTCATTTTTTTACTTTGCTTAGTAT